>NC_091126.1:27288248-27375748 GCF_040183065.1 Periplaneta americana
GTTAGTGCAGATTTCTCCTCTCATGTAACCTAAGCCATGATAACTTCTCGAAAGAAGGTGAGATATGATCATAATATCGAACATTACAAATGTAGCGGACGCACGCGTTATGAACACGCTGTAGGTATGTACTTAAATACGTTATTGTTCTTTTCCTTCTGACTGTACGGAGATACAGTAGCATGTTAACGTCATCTGTTTACATTTAAAACCTGTTCAGTGAATGGTCTGAATGAAAAAAATGTAACATATAGTAAATGTGCACCTACATTCAACGAAAAGTCATCCCGCATCCACTGTCTACTGATAAGGAATGATTTATCCCTTTAGAGTTTTTAAATGATATGGTCAGTTTTCTTAAAAATTACGAAACAAGATTAATGTCTATCGTTATTTCCTGTCATTAGAAAGCCTGGCAATGCTACTGGGGTGTAAAGGACGGAACGCTGCTATTCAGACCGAGTGAGTGTGTGTATTCGTAGGTGACAGGCGATGCGCTGTTACCAAACTACGCAGAATCCCAGCTTCATTTTCTAGTAAACAATTCACTTAATTACAAAACGCAAAAAAGGTTATTTATTTATTTTAATGTATTCTAATGCGCCCTTCAACCTGCGTAGCTGTATCACCTCCACCTTGAACGTATGAAGAACTGGCAAATACAAACGACGGGCTTCACGCGAATTGCGAATTACACGTGTAGCTATAAATAACATGCTTCGTAAAAGATTGGGGTTAAATGCTTACAAGGTTCAATTAGCGCAAGACTTGAATCCTAGTGATAGCACAAAACGTCAGAGTTTGCAGAAAAGTGATTGATTACACTGATAATGAAGTGAACTTCATGCGAAGGAACACGTTCTCCGACAATGCTGCATTTCATGTCTCACGTAAAATCCACAGACACCAGCTCAGGGTCTGCTGTACTTGAATCTGACATATTATTAGCGCGCATACCCGGCAATTCGTTACTAGGGACCTGCGTTTTGCGTTTGACTTTTTGGTGAAAGTCGATATTTATATGATGAGTCTAGTTTCAAAGACGAGCATACGTCATTTTTATCGAAATTCACTTAAGAATCGGTTCTCATAGTACAGGGTGCGTCAGAAAGAACGGATGGATTTCACATGGCAAGAAAATTGTAAAGATTCATCAAATCAAAAATTTATTGTTATCAACATATTCACCAATATATGCAGTTTATTTATGTAAAACAACATTATCCATATGATGTCCTTGGCTTTCAATACAGGCATCGAGGCGTTTTCTGATGTTCGCCATCACTTTCACAGTCATAGCTGGTGCAATTGCCACGATTTCTTCACGAATCGCTGTCTTCAGTTCGTCTAGTGTATGTGATCGATGTTTACAAACTTACGCCTTCAAATGGTCCCAAAGAAAGAAGTCGCAGGGCGCGAGATCTTACCGTAGCCTCGGACAATCTCAGTGCAATAGAATTTCGTCCAGGTGATTTCTTCTTTAATGTTGAACCTGTGATACGAAATGAAGCCACCCACCGCAAAATTGTATTCCGAGTTGGAATCCTAGCGTGACATCCGATGTCGAAATGAGTCCTGAGTGGCGATCACAGACTCTTCATTTTTCAAAAATGTCTCTACGATGAAAGCACGTTGTACACCAGACCAACACCATATTCTCAACTGAAACTGCATTCTATGGCTGAACCAACAGTCGTGGTCCCCCTCACTATATCTCTCTCCTCGTTGTGTATCGATAGTTTTAAATCCATCCGTTCTTTCTGACGCACCCTTTATTTTTCGCGCTCTTCCAAATCTGTGGTCCGTTTATTTCAGAAACTGATATTTATATGTTTCTGTGAACGTTAAAATATGTTGCTACTTTCACAATCGGACACTTCCATGTAGGCCTATAGTTTATTTCAAATGCAGACATGACCATTTCAGTCAATCAGATTGCTTAAACCTTAACTGACTAGAAATAGTACATTATGCGACGAGCCTATAATGGTAGTAATTAAGACGCGAGTGTGTTTATGAAACGAGCGCAAGCTCGTTTCATAATTTTCATACGAGCGTCTTAATTACCATTATAGGCAAGTTTCATACGACTTTTTATGCTCGACCATATTTCTAACTTGAAATTATTCATAAGTATTCATGTTATTCTTACTGACTGGGGAGCGGAACTGACCTTGTGCAATATCTCGTAAATTGTGAGATGTACGCAGACGCGAAAGTATTGATTTTTTCCAAGGAACAAATGTCATTGACCTTGATATAATCTAGAGAGTAAAATGAACATTAATCTTGATATAACCTTGAAATTGATTTAGACATTGAAAAACGAGATGACAAATTGAATTTATTTGAATATTATTTACAATTAACGCTAATTATTATAGTAACACAACATAACCTTCTGCGACAGTATTGGATTTCAAGCCTCCGTGACGTTTCGCTAGTTGTCTTTCGATTGCATATCCGAGAATAATCGATACTTGCGCTTTCATATTGCTTTCTCATTGGTGGAAAACCTGAACTTTAATGAATAGGTGTACTTTAATGAGGTCCATTAAGGGGCTGCTACCAGGTGTATAATTACTACATTTCGGCATGGTCGAGCATAAAGATAAATTTAATCCTGAGCAATGGAAACATGCTAAAGAGAAAGATTGTAAATGAATCTTTCACCAATTGAAATAGAGGTCAAAGTAAACCCAGAGAAACTTGGAGATGTTCAGAAGTTACTAAGTAAACACTTCGGAAGTGAGTGGAAGAAAAATTCCCGTCTTCAGTATAGTAGGCCTATTGTAATCCAGAGTTTCGACAAAAATGTAGACATTCATAATGAATGTGATTGTTTTGAAGACACTTTGAATGAACCACAAGTTGTCTGTGCAGAATTGCAGTAAAATAAGAACTAAGAAATTGAATAGAAATATCATTATAAATATAATTTTCGAAGTTTTCCAGTTAAATATTAGTTTTAGAATAAAATTATAACTTCCATAAGATGATCCCGATTCTGGGTTATGAGTATCAAAAATGGACACTTGCATCTTCGTTTGTTTAAAAAACGGACAAAAATCAATCTTAGTTTCCAAAGTGGACAATGCAATTTCTAGGTAAGTTTTAAAATACTTTAATAAATAGCATATAATCAAGCGGATTAACCCGACTGATACTCACAATGAACCATAAATTGGAGAAAATCAGAAACAGATTCTTCACTGTTTTAATTAAATCAGAATGACAAGATTCTATCATTTAAAAACTCGACTATCAATATTTTTATAATATAAAAAATTGGCGTCACTATTAATAGAAATACGAACAATCAAACTGGGGTAAATTTGAAAATATTCTTTCTCTAAAGCTCAGCTTTAAGTTGCATAAAAATAGTTATTTTTCAGTTATTCAATTTCCTAAATTGGTTATTTTACAACGCTCTTTCAACTGCTATGGTTATATAGCGTCTGAATGATATGAAGGTGATAATGCCAGCGAAATGAGTCCAACGCCGAAAGTTGCTCGTATTATTGGGTTGAAGGAAAAACCCCGGAAAAAATTCAGTCAGGTTACTTGTGCCAACCAGGATTTGAACCCGGGCCCGCTCGTTGCACGGTCAAGCATGCACCATTACTCCACAGCAGTGGACTAGTACGGTATAAATGTTATTACTAGCCTCATTTAGTTTTATAAAGATTGTGGTAAATTTAAAATATCTAAAAAAAATCCATTTAGGAACCCAAGTATTATTATTATTATTATTATTATTATTATTATTATTATTATTATATTATTATTCCTACTATTACTACAATTTGTGTCCGGTAGACCCGAGTGTGGAGAGGGATAGAGTCAAATATGACATGTTTCAGCGCAAAAACGATGAAATATTTTGTGAAATGGGAAATACTTTGATCATAAAAACCGTGACTTTCATTAACAATTAGTCACTGCTTCGTCGCTATTCAGTCGGTCGTGGACGGTGCTAACGCAATCGCAACGCGGAAAAAAATTGCATGCAATTCAATTACCTTTGTCTGCAAGCCACGAAATAACCAAACAACTTTCATTACGGTGAAAAGTAACGCCATTTTTTGATCGCAGTATGCTAATCCTGTTTAAAGTTAGTGTGCATCCCAATTTCTTTTGAAGTGCGTATCGAATTGTATAAAAATGTACGCAGATTCCACAAAGTCAATAGAATTATTACTATGAGTGCTCTATTGCGTTATGAATTAACGGTCAGTCAATCCCTGCGTTTCCATGGCATGCGTATTGAAAATTCAATTTCACAGTGTCCGCAACATCATCGTCGATTTCCTCTTCGGTACGTGCGAGATAAAATTTTTTCCCTTAATTTATACTTAATGGTGTAGGAATAGGAGAAGATGTATTATAATCTATAGGCCTACTTTTTAAATTTGCTCTAGAATATGCTATTACAAAATTCCAGGGAAACAGAGTGTTTGTAACTGAACAGGGTATATCAGCTGCTTGTTTATGCGGGCTTAGTTGAGGTCAGCAATGAGCCTCCGGACTCTCTGAAAGCCACTTGTAAGTTAAGTGAGTAATAAAATTGGTGTCTGTAAATATGAAGAAGAAACAGTCCTAATTTAAGCTGTACTGCACTACAATAAGACCTGTAGTAACTTATGCCAGTGAAACATGGGTCCTTAAAAACCCCACAAAACACAGACTACTAATTTTTGAAAGAGCAATACTAAGACAAATTTTTGGTCCAACTCAAATGAATGATGGTACATGGAGAATGAAATATAACAGTGAACTGAATGAGCTGATAAAGAATAGGAACATAATAAGTCATATAAAATCGCTAAGATTAGGATGGTTTGGTCATATACATAGAATGGAGAATAATAGACTGGTCAAACAAATATACAAATGGAAACCAATAGTTAACAGAAAGCAGGGTAGACCAAAAATAGATGGGAGGATGATGTCCTCAATGATTTGAAATTGATGAAGGTGGAAAACTGGACAAAGATAGTTGGAAGCCGTAAGGAATGGAAGAAAGCTGTTGAGAAGGCCAAAACTTCCACCTGAGAGTTGTAGAGCCTGAAGAAGAAGAAGAAGAAGAAGAAATTTGATTTGAAGAAGTTTTTTGGAAACAGGATTTCTTTAAAAGCAGAATTAGAAATGTCATAACTAATGTTGAGAATTAGGCCTATATGCACTAGAAGTCCTAAAATATGAATGCAGATATGCACTTAAATGATGAAATATGCACTTATACTCATTCAACCATAATTTCGAGGGGTTATTCTATGAGATAGCCTATTTCAAACAAAAAGTTACATACAATTTTGCTGGATTTTACTTTCTTTTCGAGATAAAAATTGTTTTTATGGAACATTTCATAGCGTGTTTTGGGAAAGCCATTGATTTAATTCCCATTATGCTCAGCCAATTTAAGAGAGCAGTGTATTTTAACAGCAAATGATTGAAAGAAAATTATTTTTGTACAGAAATTTAATTCTAACAAAAGTAATTTTTCGTTCTGAAAAGGAATTTTAAACGCAAATTAATATTTTTAATGGTTTTATTAGCATTTTTATGTAGAGGAAGAGTTGCAATTATGAAATACCATTTCGTTTCTTCGTAATGGAACCTACATGTTTTGAATACTGAACGTAAATTATCGTCCTGTTTATTACTGAATGTGCCGGTGAATGGTATACCAGAGTTAGGTTCCTACGATGTTATAAAATGTTTGAAAAAAAAAATATTTTTCGAACTTATTTTACGGCTTCTTGCATTGCCTTTTCATTCCACTGATTTCTAAGTTTGTTGGAAAGTGAGGTTATGACTTACATCAATGTGTCACAAATACGAAATACTAGAATTATTAGTATTTCACCTTTATACCCCGGTTTTCTATTTCGTTACCAGTGTTGGCATTTGTAGGAGGGAAAACCTTACCTTCCAACAAACTTACAAAACAGTGGAATGAAAAGACTGCGGTCAACAAAAGAAGCAAATGTTTGCTTTATCCTCATATCGTGTACTGGAGTATACACAGAATTGTATTCAATGAAATGTTTTTACCAGTGCTTCTGTGAAGGAACGTTATATTCTACAAAAACATGGCGTTAGACTGACCTTACCTAATGAAGACTTGCATCTTTATTCTGAATCTGTAACATTCAAGCGTCCGAAGTACAACTAGCAACAAAATTCGTACCATCCAACTGTATCACCATCATTCTGAAGAGAGCATCAGAGACAAGCCTGATGATATTGGTAAACAGTTGGAATAAATAGATCATAATAAATACCTACTTGTGAAATTTTATTTCATATTATTTAATCATATTTTCCTTATCAGGAAGTATTTAGGCGTGAAATCTTGAAATAACTACTTCGGTGCAAAACGGAGTCAGTTCCAACAGTTTTATTGTGATTGTGACACAACTATGTAAATGAAAAAATTAAAACACATCGTGAGAAGGTTGTGTCTCTTACTGAACTACCTCAAATCAATACAAAAATTTTGGTTAAAATATTACAACCTTTAACATTCATTTCTTTTTGTTTCTTCTGAAAAGTTTATAAAAATGGAGCTACCCTCTTTTTGCATCGGTGTCTTCAATTGATACAAGTAGGTGTTATAGGATATTAATAGTAATAGTAATACAAGTAATATACGTTTTATTAGTAGTAGTAATATTATAGTTAGATGTCTAATTATTCATAGCATATGTTGTTAAATTAGTAGTAAAAATATTAGGTATTTTATTACTATCTGTAGAAGTAGTTGTTTAATTAGTAGTAACAATATTAGATGTTTTATTACTATATGTAGAAGTTGTAAGTTGTTCAATTAGTAGCAACTATATTAGATGTTCTATTACTACCTGTAGAAGTTGTTGTTCAATTAGTGATAGCAATAGTAGATGTTTTATTACTATATGTAGAAGTTGTTCAATTAGTAGTAACAATATTAGATGTTTTATTACTATCTGTAGAAGTTGCTGTTCAATTAGTAGTAACAATATTATATGTTCTATTACTATCTGTAGAAGTTGCTGTTCAATTAGTAGTAACAATATTAGATGTGTTATTACTATATGTAGAAGTTGTTCAATTAGTAGTAACAATATTAGATGTTTTATTACTATATGTAGAAGTTGTTCAATTAGTAGTAACAATATTAGATGTTCTATTACTATCTGTAGAAGTTGCTGTTCAATTAGTTGTAACAATATTAGATGTTCTATTACTATCTGTAGAAGTTGCTGTTCAATTAGTTGTAACAATATTAGATGTTCTATTACTATCTTTAGAAGTTGCTGCTCAATTAGTAGTAACAATATTAGATGTTTTATTACTATATGTAGTTGTTCAATTAGTAACAACAATATTAGATGTTCTATTACTATCTGTAGAAGTTGCTGTTCAATTAGTAGTAACAATATTAGATGATTTATTACTATATGTAGAAGTTGTTCAATTAGTAGTAACAATATTAGATGTTTTATTACTATCTGTAGAAGTTGCTGTTCAATTAGTAGTAACAATATTAGATGTTTTATTACTATTTTATTATTTGTAGAAGTTATTGTTCGATTAGTAGTAGTAGTAGTAGTAGTAGTAACGATGCAAGACCAATAGTTATTTTAATCGAAATACGTAGATCATATTATTCTCTTTACGATTGTCTGTCACGAATCGATCCCTTCTTCCAGAAACGAAAATACATGACAGCAATATATTATCAGAGTAGTAAAAGAAGTAACATTATTTGAGGAAAATGCATGAGGGTCTATGTAATCTCTTCCGGGTGATCACAGCTTCCCCTCCTATGCATGGTGCAGATCACCTGGGCGAATTTCACCATTACAAGCACAGTGAGAACAGGGTTGAGGTTTGTTGCAGGAAATGTACAATATCGCTTTGAGAACCCTTCCGCCTTCCTCCCCTATGTTGTTATTATCAGCTCGGTGGGGAGGGGCTAGGGGCTGCTGTTGCTTTGTTCAAGTGTCTCTCAAAAGGGGAGATTTTTACCTGTGAAGGGGAGACTGACGCTGGTCCCAGGTCGGGAATACGTGGCAAAGCACAGTCAAATATCATTCTGAATACATACTGAATTAACAGTGCACGATACAAGATTCGACGCCACGTCCTGTAGAAAATCTGGCACCATAGCGGATAATGTAAACGTTACGAGATCACGTGGTTAACTAAGTTCTCAATGCCTGGCAGGCATTTTTAAATAACATAAGACAGACACATTCTTTCTGAATAATGATAATAATTACGGCTTGAGTTTCTATGATCTAAATATTCTGGAAATATTCATGGATTTATATTCACCAATAAATACCGAAATATGACCAAAAAAAAAAAAAAAACAAAAACAAATTAAATATTGTCCACAAATTACTTTTAATACTTTTTCATTCACCATTCTACAATCTGATGCACTTTATTTTTCTACCTCCTATTATCACCCCTTCCAAGTTCTTCACTAAATCGTCCAAGTAGATGTTGAACAGTGTCCCAGATCACATATGAGCCGTTCAGAGCAGAAGTGGTGTAAGTCAATTTTGACTTACACCACTTTTGCTCTGAACGGCTCATATAAACTAGGCTAATGATTCGGTTGTTATTATACAAATTTAAATGACATGAATATATATTTTGCCTGTAAATGTATATACGAAGAACAGAGAGATTGAGAGAAAGAGAGAGAGAGACAGAGAGAAAGTAGGAATCAGGGGCGGCTCTACAATAAAAACTGCAGAGCTGCAGAACCGCCATTTAAATGGATCTGAAAAAATTAAAAATGTAAAACGTGCGTTTATGTAATCTAGTTCATTGTTTCATTTATTTTTCCAATTCATTCTCCTTCGATTCGATATTTTACTGTCTGTAGGAGCCTTGAACTGCTCGAGAATTTTAGCTGTAGTGTACTTTTCGGATCTGTGCTCGGCAGTTCCTGAATCTCAACGTAGGGTAGTCGGCAGCAGAAAACTTGTTTCCTTCAACCTCCCATAAGACTGCATTAGAGCTGCAACCGAAGCAGCTCTCTCCGAATATACAAAAGAACCGTCAACACCCTCATCTCTTTATGACCTGCGTTAGGAGAACACATACATAGGCTTCTGGATTTACTGTATATCATTACAGTTCCATTGTGTTAAGTACTGTGGGTGGTGTGATGTGATTAGTCAGTGTGTTTAAGGAAATATTTTATATTAAAAATAAATGAAATGAAAACCCAATCGACCAACCCTTTTCGAAATTAAAAGAGAAATTGCATGTTAACTCAAGAAATTGGGACGTCCTACACCAAATTTAAATAATGAAATTTCTGGAAAAAGTCGAGGAAATCATGTAGCCTACTAGTCATTTTAATACCGAAATGTGTAATGGAAACGATTGGCATTTTGCTGCGCTCATGAAAACGCTTTCTGTATTCTGTTTAGAGGAGAAAATACATGGACAAACACCGGAGTGAAAGATTTAGTTAATTTGACTTAAAAAACTAGAAAAGCATGTGGGACACATCTCCACTACGTGACTAGTTGTACCAGGTGGGAGAGGTGTAGCGCACGGATGGTTGGAGTACAATTTCGGGTGCACAGTCAACTTCAAGAAGGGGCTGTAATTACACGCGTTATGCGATTTAGATGCAATAAACAGCATGTTTGCTAAATTCACTATTTTTCATGCAGAACTGCCAACCTTTGTAACCGCGGGCCGCTACTGGTAGGAATTGTATTTTGTATATTATTTATTTGAGCCGTTCAGAGCAAAAGTGTTGTAAGTCAAAATTGACTTGACTTACACCACTTCTGGTCTGAACGGCTCATATATAACAGATTGCTCATCCTTATGTTAAAATCGGTAGCACTTTGAAGAGAACAACAGCCAGGATCGCCACCCGTCCACCGTAAATGAACACGAGATGGCAGTACAGTCGCTAGTGCAATTCAAATGGGAGTTATGACGTGACTCCTTATGTAACAACTAGATGGCAGCATAATAAACCTGACAAAAGGTGTTACCGTCAAAGCCTATCAGGCCGAGCAATCTGGGTATATATGATCTAGGACAGTGTAGATGATAAGAGCATCTTTGTCGTACTCCTTTCCCTATTCAACTTCCCTCTGACATTTTTTTTTTCCTATCCTGACTTCCACTCGTTGTTTCACATGAAGATTAAGCATCAAGTACATTCAATAAATTCAATTTCACGGAATGTTGTTATAACTCGACCGAGGCGGGTGGAGACGCGGGCGTAATGTGAACTATCGCGTTGACGCTATGCGAAAGCAGGAGAAGTACAAGTGGCGCTCCGGGCTGCAGAACTCCACTAGCCTTGGTCGAGCAATACCATTGTTATTGGAAATTGAATTAGGCTACATCTCTGTATTTTAAAATTCCATTATGTTTAAAATACATATGGGTATTTACATAATATTATTCCATCATTCGGCTTATATAGCTATTGTAGACAAATTAATATCCATGTTGACTCTTTCGTACACTACTTTTAACACTTGAATATAAATAATTGATTAAATTAATACATCTACATATGCCGAACACATAACTAATGCTAACCACACATACAATAACATAAATACAGACATGGAAATCCTACACATACAATCCAAAAACCAAAAACTCAACACACTAGAACAATATGAAATATACAGACACACTAAAACACACCCTGATCAAATTCTCAACACACAGATTAATTTCAGCACACACACACTATTTGACACCACATTTCAACACTTTTCAACAATCGAACGCACCCAGGCAGTGAAGTTCGAGATGACGCCGAGATCTAGTAGGATCTGATTATGGTGTGAAGAAGCACCGAAACAGCTGTAAGCCGCATATGCTTACACAATTAACATGAGTAAGATCGCCATTTAATCAATTATACAAATTAATATGTTCATTCTTTCTTCAAAATTCGAATAAAATATACCATGTACGTAAATATTATACCGTTCGTCATAGACCACATATTCATATGATATTAAAAAAAAAAAAACATACCCATAATATTATCTCCCAGAAAATTGACCTTTTTCCTGGGATACAGATCGAACCCCGGCCTCCTGGATGGAAGTTTAGCGCGCTAGCAATTGAGCAAAGAAGCGACAATTATGTACGTTATTAGTTATTACCTATCGTCAAGAGATTTATACAGAATGTACATACAGACATGTCAAAGCGCCTGTATTACGTGCTCATACTACAAGCAATACAAATCCAACAAGGTTCACTTTTAGCAAGATAAAGTACAATCATCGCTCTCAAGGAAATGTCGTGCGGGTTCTTGAGAGCACGCAGTGCAGGCGCTTTGATATTCCAGAAGTCCTTATTAAATGGATTTAATTATTTTTATTGATTCCGTACTTCGTGATTGGCGTATGCGTAGGAGAAAAAGCGGGATTACGCTGCGTTGTTTACAGAAACGCCTGAATTGTACTTGCTATACCCCTTCCACCTCAGAGCCATTTATCACCACAAGGCTTAGTGCAAACACAAATAAATAAGAAAGAAACAAGAATTACGAACTTCTTCAAATGAGCGATTTCAAGTGCACATTGTAAGATACGGCCCATTTAGTATTGAATGGACTACTTCATGTTTGGGTGAAGTCTCAGATTTCTCATTAAAACATCCATAGTAGGCCTAACACTCGTGGCGGACGGAGTCGCAATTTTTCTTACAATAGATATCAGCATAATTCTGCCCGTTCTCCATTCCATCATTGCCAGAGAACCAACGCGACTCTCGGAGGGGACAGGTCTAATTGTAAGAAGAGCGGGACTGACTGCTTCGAAACATGGAACCTCAGCAACACCGCGTAGCCAGCTCAGGTGATGTGGTTTGGGAAGGAGACTATTTGGAGGTTAGGGAATGATACCTAACTGGAGTATTTCTCTAATAATAATAATAATAATAATAATAATAATAATAATAATAATAATAATAATAATAATAATAATAATAATAACAGTAATAATAATAACATTTATTTATTTATTTATTTGCTTGATCGCTGGTTCGCTCGTCCATTTGTTGGTACATTTCTTTAATTATTTACATATTTATTTATTTATTTATACTTTTATTTATTTTTTACTTATTCCTTTATTTACTTATCTATTCAATAATTTATTTAATTATTTACTTATTTATACTTTTGTTTATTTTTTACTTATTCCTTTATTTACTTATCTATTCAATAATTTATTTAATTATTTACATATTTATTTACTTATTTATAATTTTGTTTATTTTTTACTTATTCCTTTATTTACTTATCTATTCAATAATTTATTTAATTATTTACATATTTATTTACTTATTTATACTTTTGTTTATTTTTTACTTATTCCTTTATTTACTTATCTATTCAATAATTTCTTTAATTATTTACATATTTATTTACTTATTTATACTTTTATTTATTTTTTACTTATCCCTTTATTTACTTATCTATTCAATAATTTATTTAATTATTTACATATTTATTTACTTATTTATACTTTTGTTTATTTTTTTACTTATTCCTTTATTTACTTATCTATTCAATAATTTCTTTAATTATTTACAT
The DNA here is from genome assembly GCF_040183065.1 of Periplaneta americana. Classification (NCBI taxonomy): domain Eukaryota; kingdom Metazoa; phylum Arthropoda; class Insecta; order Blattodea; family Blattidae; genus Periplaneta; species Periplaneta americana. The sequence goes on from NC_091126.1 coordinate 27,300,850, forward strand.
ATTTATTTACTTATTTATACTTTTATTTATTTTTTTACTTATTCCTTTATTTACTTATCTATTCAATAATTTATTTAATTATTTACATATTTATTTACTTATTTATACTTTTGTTAATTTTTTTACTTATTCCTTTATTTACTTATCTATTCAATAATTTATTTAATTATTTACATATTTATTTACTTATTTATACTTTTGTTTATTTTTTACTTATTCCTTTATTTACTTATCTATTCAATAATTTATTTAATTATTTACATATTTATTTACTTATTTATACTTTTATTTATTTTTTACTTATTCCTTTATTTACTTATCTATTCAATAATTTATTTAATTATTTACATATTTATTTACTTATTTATACTTTTATTTATTTTTTACTTATTCCTTTATTTACTTATCTATTCAATAATTTATTTAATTATTTACATATTTATTTACTTATTTATACTTTTATTTATTTTTTACTTATTCCTTTATTTATTTATCTATTCAATAATTTATTTAATTATTTACATATTTATTTACTTATTTATATTTATACTTATTTTTTAATTATTCCTTTATTTACTTATCTATTTACTAATTTATTTAATTATTTACATATTTATTTACGTACTTATAGTTTTATTATGTATTTATTTTTTACTTATTCGTTCATTTATTTACTTATCTATTTAATTATTTACATATTTATTTACTTGTTTCTATTTCTATTTATTTATTTAGTTATTTATTTATTATTATATTTTTACTATTAACATTAATGTGATAGCCGACTGTTGTTAGCCAGCAATAGATTAACACAATGTATACACAGTGGACCGTAAGTTGTGTCATTAATTTCAGGATGTTATTCTTTGAGACAGTTCAAACAAAGAACTTAGTACAATTTTGTTAGTGTTTGCTTCTTTTTCGAGAAAAATTGTTTCATATGAAACATTTCGTAGCGTGTTTTGGGAAATCCACTGACTTAATTCTAGTGTTGTGGGATTTAATCGATTAATCGATCAATTTCTGTTGTAAGATTAATCGATCGAAAATATTTAATCGAATAATCGAGTCGATTAAAATTAATCTGTTAATATATTATTATTCTGTTAATATAAAGTCATACTAAAAATTCCGACAATATTTCTCTCTCGGAAATTGCTTACTTAAAATCACAGTAGTACTGTTATTTTCTAACTGTAAACCAGGTAGCGTAGAGAAAATCCTTGCAGAAACACTTCGGAAAAGATGGAGAAATGAGGGCAGTGACATTGTCTACCTGTATTGAAAGTTGAAACACAATGCGAAACCCTTACTATGTTTTATGGTTTTCCAAGAAAACTTCCACCTTGTTGTCAGCTCATTTTCCTATTCGTCGTCCTCATTCCTTATAAAATTGTCATGTCTACGCTGTGTGCAAGTGAGAGCGTAACTATCTTCTTTTTCTAAAATCTGGTAATTCAGATTACAATAGGGCCAATCTTCTGTTTCGACCGCTGTACTTTTACAGTTGCAGTTTCTGTACTGAATTTTATATGACGATTGTGTGTTTAGTTTGATAAAGAAAAAAAAATCAGTTTTGTGTGGTCTGTGAAAAGCGTAAAATCCATTATGTCATATGAGAATTTGAGAGGTAAACTCTTAACTTCACCACAAAAAAAATAATAAAATAACCATAGGTATGGGTGCAAATAGCCATTGATGCTGACGCGCCCTTCAAATTTCACTATCATCATCATCATCATCATCATCATCATCATCATCATCATCATCATCATGAAAGGTAAACTCGGTAAAACGTTTAGATTTAAATTGAACGATAGTGGAGAAGTGCTTGACAGAAAAAAAAAGTTTTTTTTTTTTTTTAGTTTAGTGATGCAGGAAACATTGTTACTAAACGTAGAGCGGCACTTTTTTCGGAGCATGTCTCTCATGTTTAAAATCATGGATGAAGCAGTATTAACTAGGTTGAGTCTTCATACTTTTTTATATTTATGTTTGTGTCAAAAATTCCCGGAGAAATTGACACAATAAATTATAAGCCTCATAATAAATATGTTAGTAAGCAATTAAAACAGTTGTTTTGAAATATAACGATACAATATATACACATATGCAACATTAAATACTTATGCTTATCGCTGAACACAAGTTCAATTTAATAATAATTGTGTATTACAGTTTATTAAAACCTTTCTGCAACTCGATCAAAACTCGATTAATCGATTAAATTCAAATAGTTAATCGGTTACATATTTTGATTGATAGACAGCACTAAATTCCCAATATGGTCAGTCAATTTAACAGAACAATGTATTACGACAATATATGATTAAAAGAATTTTAGATTTTTCCTTTAAATGTGCAGAAACTTTATCCGAACCAATGTAACATTTAAAAATTATTTTTGAGAACGAAAAATTATATTTGTTCAGATCAAAGTTATGCACATTTAAAGGACAAAACTCAAATACTTTTAATAATTTATTATCGTAATGCATTGCTCTCTTCAATTGACTGAGCATATTGGAAATTGATTCAGTAGTTTTCTCAAAATAGGATATTAAATGTTTGATATATTTTTTTTTCTCGAAAAGAAAGCAGAAATAACCGAAATTGAATTAAACTTTTTTGTTTGAAATGTCTCACGGAATAACCCCTTAAAATTAATGACATTTCTTACGGTTCACTGTGTATATATTCATCCTTCCAAATAGAACTGCGTCTACTAACGTTGCTACAATACTTCCAGTTTATCCTCTCAATGAACTTTGTCAGCCTGTACCCTGTGTTGAAGAAACTAAAATAACGAATAAATTTGTATTGACGTGTTTGGCTAGAGCATGGGTGTCCAAACGCCTATAGAACCAGGAGATATTGCACGTCAAGCATGCTCTGCTAAGGTCAATAACTTTCCATATAAATCAGGAAAAACGACCTTAAAGACTATGCGCTGCGGGTTGCTTACAAAAGGGGTTACCTCGTTCGAGATACAATTGGACATCTATGGGCTAGACTCTATTTGAATGCCCTAATATTGACCGATTTACTTAAATGTAGTTTAATGAGAGATTAAAGCCCAATTTGTGTTGGTGAAATGCATTATTCTTTTGAGTGTCAATTAAAAAAAAAACTTTAAGTAACGATTAACGATTACTTACTATTTACAATTTATATCAACGACATATCAGAATCTCTAAAGTACTGCCGACACCATCTCTATGCAGACGACAGTCAAATAAACATAAAATTCCACATGACAAAATAAATAATGCAAAAACTAAAATTAATGATGATCTGGACTCAATCTGGACATAAACACGGAAATTCCGACTTAAACTAAATCCAGAAAAATCACAGTTAATCATTGTGGGCCATTCACGTTTGTTAAGCACTATTACCATAACAAATATGTCCCTTATTAAAATATACGGCACCGAAATTCCGTTCAGTGAATCAGTAAAGAATCTAGGTATTTATATGGATAAAAGTTTAAATTGGAACATTCAAATTGCAGAAACCTGCAAGAAAGTATTCTCATTAATCCACTCGTTTAGGCGATTGAAGAATTTTCTACCCTTTTCCATGAAAAAAATGTTAGTGCAAACACTCGTGATGCCCCACTTCGATTACTGTGATATTCTGCTTACTGACCTAAGCGTTACTTCGGCGCAGAGACTACAACGTGTTCATAATATATACGTCCGTTTCGTATGCAATATTCGCCGGGCTGATCACGTAACACCATCCCTCGAACTGTTATCCTGGCTCCGTCTAGAAGATCGTAGGAAAATCCACTGTCTTTCCCTTCTCTTTCACATATTGCATTTCTCCACTCCTGTCCATCTTGCGTCTCGTTTTCAAAATTTATCCACTCATCATAACCTAGACACATGATCACAACACTCCTCAATATTATCCATTCCCTCCCACCGAACATCCTCATATTCATCTTCTTTCACTGTGGCTGTTCCTCGGCTTTGGATTCCCTACCGAGTAATGTCAGGGACTGTCAGACATCAAACCAATTTAAGAACAGACTAACGAAATATTTTTCTAACAATTCTTGTTAACAATAATAGCTGTTTCAGGTTTCTCAATATTTAATGGTTATATATATCACAGATAAATATCTAAATTATCTCACCATTATTATTATTACTATTATTATTATTATTATTATTATTATTATTATTATTATTATTATAACTATTTCTTACCAGTGTTTATTATTGTCACACTAACATTACTTATCTAAATTTCATTATTCACTTTCATGTTGTTTTATGGTCTAGATATTAATGTAGGGTAAACATTGGTAATTTCGTGGCAGTGGTTATTTCGTGATACTTTTTCTTTGCTCTTTTGTGAACTAACCAATGGTGTTACAAGATCCAAATTTCCGCCAAGGGATTGCATATGTTGTCCAGTTTCCAGAAACATACAGCTAAGCTTTGTGTGACTAATGTAGTTGCTTCAGTGAGCTTTTATGTTTGGAGAGAGCAAGTTTGCGTCGACTTCTCAGGCATACAAATTTTGTGGATGTTTGTAATTACATTACAGACTTATTACTAAAGGTAAGCATATGATATTTGGTACAAAGATTTATTGTAACTTCATGAAATTTTAGGAAATGTTTTTGGAATTTTAGATACATCTGTAGTAGCACATATAGGCTTAGTTTCACTGATAGAAATCTTAGCTGTTTGAGGCGAAATTTTGTTGAGCATTAAGTGTTACAATTTTTAAAGTAGCATAAAATGTATTACAATAGGAATTTTAGAAATCTGAAGACAAGATGTGATAAAAAAAAAAAAGAAAACGGAGACGTAATGGGTTCAGTGTAGCTTCTGTTTGAATTGTTATCATGCTAAGTGTCAATGATAAGTGCTAGGTGACTTACTTGCAAGATTTGTGACAGAAGATGGAACATGGCTCCACCATTTTGGACCCGAGACAGAGGCAGACAATGGAGTGGCATCATGCAAATTCACCAAAGAAATAGGAATTCAAAAGTACACCTTCGGCAGGAAACGTTATGGCTACTGTGTTTTTCGATTCAGAAGGACTGTTGCTTGTGGACATCATGCCACACGGAACCACCATTAATTCTGACGGGTATGTTGCAACTCTCAAGAAACTTCAAGTTCGACTGATTCGTGTTCGACGACATCGGGAGAAGCAGGATGTTCTGCTATTGCACGACAACGCACAGCCATATGTCAGACACAAGACCACAGACCAGATCAGAAAATTCGGATAGACAACACTGAAACACCCGCCTTACAGTCCTGAACTGGCACCGTGCGATTACCATCTCTTTGTTAAACTGAAGGATCCTTTCGCGGAACGAGGTTAGAAGATGACTCCCTTGTGCACGTTGCTAAACAGTGGCTCAGACGTGTTGGTCCAGACTTTTACCGTGCTGGTCTACAGGCCCTCGTTCCTAGGTTACGTAAGGCAGTTGAAAGGGACAGGGATTATGTGGAAAAGTGACATTTTGTTCCTTAAGGATGCATCTACATTCTTTGAAAATAGCAAATCTGTAGGATAAAAATATAATTTTTAAACAAACGTTATGCACTACTTTTGGAGTTACCCTAGTAATATAGGCTATAGTAAAGTCCGTAATAAAAGTGTTCACCCTTTCAGGGCAAAGAAGATCCCTTTTCAATTTCAATTTTTACTTTGATTTCATTCTAATTATGTGTTGATATGAATTTCTATGTTTTCTTGCTATGAATATTAGACGGAATTACTATGTTTGAAGTCTTGTAACAATAAATGAGAATTTCATTTGACTTTAATGAATTTTTCCACAATTCTTCTACCTCTCACGAAATTATCAATGCAATATCACGAATTTACCAAGGTTATCACGAAATAACCAACCTTTCAGCTTAAGTTGTAAAAGTGGTTTTTGACACATATTCAAGAACGTATCCAATCTTTTATGTCTCCAGATCTGTACAGCAAGTTATCGTCTTTTAGATGAAAAAATCGGAATAAGGATATATTTACACATTTGCATTTTAAATTAGATTTCATGAAATTATCACGAAATTACCAATGTTTACCCTAATAGCTATGTAAGCAATTGTATTCAATTAGAATTAGAGTATGGCTGGGCGGAAGAGAAGGCCTACTGGCCTTAGCTCTGCCAGATTAAATTAATAAATAAATTATTATTATTATTATTATTATTATTATTATTATTATTATTATTGTTATTAAAGCTGAATATCTGTTTTCAAATCGGCCCTAAAGACAAGATCTTCACTTTTAAATGGAGATCAAACCCGTGCCTAGGAACAATATCGCTTGATCCATGGTGTCACGTTAAATTTCAGAAAGAATCTCTTGTAGCTAGAAATTGACACACAGGATGTGAAGTACTGGCAGAAGTGACACGAGACTAGTCCAGCTACGTGCATCGACCATGCGGAGGGCAAGCCACGCTTCATTTTACCACATAAAAACCGCGGGTAATTGGTGGGCACACGAGGGCGGCCATGCGGCATACTAATTGGAGATATAGTACCTGTTATTGATCTATTATACATATGGATTACATATTTTCCATTTCCACTGCTTGTAACAGCTTGATGTTCGTTAAATGAAAGCAAAATTCATTTCCGAATATCAATCTATATTCGGAAAGTCAATTGTAAATATTTTACGTCGTACATGCATATAGCCTACGAGTATAAACTGATACATGTTTCATAATATATAATTCACTAAGGACCACTTATATAAATAATTAATATCCGATAGGGCAATTAACCTTCACTTAAGCTGAATTTAAATTTTTGGTTCTATAAACATAATCCAAGATTATTCCGTCTTGATCTAATAAGTAAACATTCTCATGGGGGTACAATAAAAAAAAGTTATTTTTTCATCCACTATGTTAATAATGTCAAAACAAGTGCTTTTACAAATTTTGGCCACTCGAGCGCGATTAGAAGGGCCGTAACAGTAATATGCGTTACAAGAGCGGTATGTTGAAGTTTTCATGTTCCAGGAAAAGTTTGAAAAAGCGAAACGTAGTTGAGCTTTTTTAATTTCCGAGAATTGAAAGAAAACATACCGCTCGTGTATCGTACATTATTTTGTGCGAAGATCGTTTATTACATACCTGAAAGAGGAATTTCTAATTAGTTGCAATGAAATCTCCATCTTGGTTTCTGTTCAATGACGGCAAATTTGCAAAACAAAAATATGTATCTTCAACATTGTTGCTTTAAAATATTTTCTGTGTTTACTATACTCCAGCAGGCCGTGATATACGTCTGTCTTTTTTTTCCCCCCAGTCTATAAATGCTAACTTAAAACAAACGGTAAGGTTATGTAATGATTTATTTTTCATTTTAATATTTTAACAATATTATTTATATAACATATTGGAGTAATAACATCGGCAAGTTTGTTGATTTTTTCACGGCTTCCTTAATGTTACTTGCATCACGAATGCAGTAACTTAAGTGGAGTTGTAGAGTTTACTTAATTTTTGCAAATATTTAAAAACAATAATTAACAGTGCAATTTAGGTGAAATTGCAGTGGTAAGTTTCCAATTTATAATTATTACTATATTGAACGTCTCTAAAAATAATACGTTAAAAGCCTAAAGCAGTAAAATCAATATGTCACTTAAGCGGTAAGAAGAGGGAAATTGTTATGTGTGTTAGGTTGGGAATACTGAATGTGGAATTTTAGACTTTCCGCGGATTGGTTTTGTGCGGAAACCAAGCAAATACGCACGATCTCGCACAAAAATAAGTTTTCCTGGGTCCGTTTACAAAGTGAAAACACAATTTCGTTTAAAATTATTGGAATAGACAGAAATAAATATTGAGCTATTTTTCAACATATTCCCCACCGGAATTGAGACATTTGGCATACCATGGGATCGACAGACAGGTGCAGATGGCTGTCACACACTGGTTCCGTTCCCAGGCGGCAGACTTCTACGACACAGGGATATAAAAGTTGATCCCACGGTATGACAAATGTCTCAATTCGGGGGGGGGATATGTTGAAAAAAGTTCAACAATTGCAGTGTCTGTTCCAATAAATATTTCCGTGTACTAGAGTAATGAAAATTTGAGCATAAGTTAATGTAATCAAATGGCCTTATTAATAAAACATGTATAAGTAATGGATATATAAACAGCCTGTAACTATACATGGGAATTGCGTTGCAGTTGTTATATACACGAAGCCCTGTGTTTAAGCGTTGTATATAGAGAAAAAATGGCCGCCGTTCTAACAGCTGTTCGTATCGATTATCATTTTACGATGATGGTTGCCTTGTGACCACAGAAGAACAAACCAACGAGAACAGAATAATTACAATAATATTGCTGTAGCTGTACTTTTTTTATTGGGTTATTTTACGACGCTGTATCAACATCTAGGTTATTTAGCGTCTGAATGATATGAAGGTGATAATGCCGGTGAAATGAGTCCGGGGTCCAGCACCGAAAGTTACCCAGCATATGCTCGTATTGGGTTGAGGGAAAACCCCGGAAAAAACCTCAACCAGGTAACTTGCCCCGACCGGGATTTGAACCCGGGCCACCTGGTTTCGCAGCCAGACGCCCTGACCGTTACTCCACAGGTGTGGACTGTAGCTGTACTCTTTGACCAAAATACAGCGTGGTAATCGATCAGGCCCAGTCTATTGTACTATCGATACTTAGCGCGAAACACTAGCACGCACTATCGGACGCAATAGAGAACTTCAGTCTATTATCTTTCGTAATGAAGTAATGACGAAACTGTTATACACGACTTATGTAGTGATTATTAGTAAGGAATTTGCACATGACTTATAAACGATCTATTCATTGTGTAAGTATAAGGCACTTAAAAGTTTGTATGAGAGTTTTTATTAGTAAGACCGCTAGTGTATAACATTGTGTAAGGATATTTTAATAGCGTGCATGTAATAATTGCTAATTCGTCATCAGAACTCTTTCTGGAGCATTTTTTGTCTATAAATAAACATATAATAATAATAACAATAATAATTTATTTATTTAATCTGGCAGAGCTAAGGCCAGTAGGCCTTCTCTTCCGCCCAGCCAGATTCTAATCCTAATAGAATACAAAAAGGTTATATAGTTATTACATTAATATCTAGACCATAAAACAATATGAAAGTAAATAATGAAAGTTGGATAAGTAATGTTAGTGTGACAATAATAAACAATGGTAAGAAATAGTGATAATAATAATAATAATAATAATAATAATAATAATAATAATAATAATAATAGTAATAATAATGTGATAAATTAAATATTTATTCTGTGATATATGTAACCATTAAACACTGAGAAACCTGAAAGAGCTATTATTGTTAATAAGAATTGTTAGAAAAATATTTCGTTAGTCTATTCTAAAATTGGTTTGATGTCTGACAGTCCCTGACATTAATCGGAAGGGAATTCCAAAGCCGAGGAACAGCCACAGTGAAAGAAGATTAATATGAGGATGTTCGGTGGGAGGGAATGGATAATATTGAGGAGTGTTGTGATCGTGTGTCTAGGTTATGATAGGTGAATAAATTTTGAAAACGATAAGCAAGATAGACAGGAGTGGAGAAATGCAATATGTGAAAGAGATGGGAAAGACAGTGGATTTTTCTGCGATCTTCTAGACGGAGCCAGGACAACATTTAAAGGGGTAGTGTTACGTGATCAGCCCGGCGAATATATATATATAGACGCACACAGACATTTAAAAATATGTTCATACTATAAAATCTTTTACAACCATTTATATATGTACCTAAGATAAAATTGTATAAAAAATTACAAGTCTACCTTAAAGAAATTTGGAGAAAAATGTACCCCGAGTGTATAAAAACTGCAATAACCCCAAAGTTCCCTATGCTGAAAAAGTGACCTGAAAGAAATTCAATGTGTAGGTCACACCACTTACAATGTGCATGCAAAATTTGCAACTCTCTAAAATGAAAACTGCATTAATGGCAAAACATTTTATAATTGACTCCATTTTTTGCCGAATTCCCCGCTTCTAACTGAAGCAGAAATTGATTTAACGGTACACCTGTTTACAGACTGTCGTAGTTTATAGGTCTATGGCCACCCCTGGGTTATTATCTGTGATAGCTTTAGAGAATTGAGGTTCGGGGGAGTGAGAAATCAGAAAGGAGAATGGGCCGTAGCCCACGCAATAGGTATGCACGGCATTGTAATGCTGTTCCGAACACGGACAACCTACGGGTATCGGACAAAACCATTGTCATTAAGCCGAGATGCCTCTGTCTGCTTGCTGCTTGCGTCAATCAGCGAAACACTCGCACACCTCAGAATTCCTAGACACCAGCCTTCAGAGAATGGCTCAATTCGTCATGAATTAAAAGGTTGTCTTCAGGTTACCGCATTTGCTAATGTACATTTAATTTTGTGAAAATTCCAACAATATGTTTTCAAGATTTCTAGTGTGGAAATGAACTAAGAAATAATAAAAAGTTTAACTACATATCATCTTCTTCATTTTATGGATTAGGCAATATGCCTGTTTCTCCTTCAAAGTCCCTCCATTCATCTCCTTCTGACTCTACCGATAGATCTCCTTGTTATAGGTCGAAATTTTTATATTTGCTTGGGCAGCCTCGCATCTGGCATCCTTTCTATATGTTTGTTCCACTTATGTTTATAATTAGGGCTAGGATTTTGATGACTTATAAATCATAAAAAATGTCCTAAAAACAATGCATTTATGACCTAAAAATCTTTTTAAAACGCCCTTAAAAATTCCCTAAAAGTTGATCTTACATTCTAAAATTGGCTTAGTAGGAAAAGGAGTTTTGTGCTACTTAGTATTTAGACTAGTAATTAAATTAAATTCTAGTACCAACATTTAAGTTTATTTAATTTTACATAATTTTTCCTAAATGGTACACTTTATAATTATTTTACCTCAGATAGATAGATAGGTAGATAGATAGATAGATAGATAGATAGATAGATAGATAGATAGATAGATAGATAGATAGATAGATAGATAGATAGATAGATAGATAGATAGATAGATAGATAGATAGATAGATAGATAGATAGATAGATAGATAGATAGATAGATAGATAGATAGATAGATAGATAGATAGATAGATAGATAGATAGATAGATAGATAGATAGATAGATAGATAGATAGATAGATAGATAGATAGATAGATAGATAGATAGATAGATAGATAGATAGATAGATAGATAGATAGATAGATAGATAGATAGATAGATAGATAGATAGATAGATAGATAGATAGATAGATAGATAGATAGATAGATAGATAGATAGATAGATAGATAGATAGATAGATAGATAGATAGATAGATAGATAGATAGATAGATAGATAGATAGATAGATAGATAGATAGATAGATAGATAGATAGATAGATAGATAGATAGATAGATAGATAGATAGATAGATAGATAGATAGATAGATAGATAGATAGATAGATAGATAGATAGATAGATAGATAGATAGATAGATAGATAGATAGATAGATAGATAGATAGATAGATAGATAGATAGATAGATAGATAGATAGATAGATAGATAGATAGATAGATAGATAGATAGATAGATAGATAGATAGATAGATAGATAGATAGATAGATAGATAGATAGATAGATAGATAGATAGATAGATAGATAGATAGATAGATAGATAGATAGATAGATAGATAGATAGATAGATAGATAGATAGATAGATAGATAGATAGATAGATAGATAGATAGATAGATAGATAGATAGATAGATAGATAGATAGATAGATAGATAGATAGATAGATAGATAGATAGATAGATAGATAGATAGATAGATAGATAGATAGATAGATAGATAGATAGATAGATAGATAGATAGATAAGTTTATTTTGCAAAAACATGTGGAACATGTATGGCTTCGTCATATACAATTTAAAATTCATCGACATCATACAATGTATTTGCCAATAATATAGTCCTAATTCGTGTCCTAAACACTCGGAATGGAAGATTCCTTATATCAACAGGTAGAATATTAAATAATTTAAAAGCAAAGAATAGAAAACAGTTTTGAGTAATAAGTTACTGTGTTTACATTTTTCAATATATAAATTTGTATTATTTCTTGTAGAATATTTATGAACAGAAGTACATGCTATGTAATTATTAATGTTATTCCGAATGTAAAGAAGACAGGCCAATACATACATAGACGGCAATGTCAAGATTTGTGACCTTATAAAAAGAGGTTTACAATGAGTCGTATTTGGTGCTCCATAAATTAATCTTCAAGCTTTCTTTTGTAATATGAGAAGAGCTTGAGCAGAAGTATGGTGACCCCAAAGAATAATACCATAATTTAAACGACTTTGTATATGACTATGGCATGTAGCCCATCACAAGGCCACCCTTATAGAGAATTATCAAGTATAGAGGAGTCTATATTGAAGGGATGGTTGGACTGATCCATTACATGGTGTGTACTACGTTAAAAGGGCAATATTTGTGTAGAAAAACGATTAAAATTTTATACAAAATAATGGGTATTAGCCACCGGCGTAGCTCGGTCGGTTAAGGCGTTTGCCTGCCAATCCGGAGTTGCGCTCGGGCGCGGGTTCGATTCCCGCTTGGACTGATTATCTGGCTGGGTTTTTTCCGAGGTTTTTCCCAACCGTAAAGCAAAAGTCAGGTAATCTATGGCGAATCCTCGGCCTAATCTCGCCAAATATCATATCACTATCACCAACTCCATCGACGCTAAATACCCTCGTAGTTGGTACAGCGTCGTTAAATAACCAAGTAAAAAATAAAGGGTTATTAATGGAGAAAATATGTGGACAAAATATCACAGGAAATAAACATTTTTTTATATTAAACATGGGGATTTGTGGCCAAAATTAAATGAAAATGCCTAAAAACTGTCCGAATAACACAAAAGATGCTCTTATGAGTTGAAACGGGCAAAAAATGAAAAAAAAAAATGCCCTAACAAATATGTCTTAAAACACTCAGTTTATCACATATCATATAAATACTAAAGCGGCAATTTCATCAAAACCCTAGCCCTATTTATAATAGTTCATTTTTTCATTCGTACTATAGATGTTTAATTCGTATCGTATATAATCATTCCTTACACGATCTACATAGTCTTGTACAGTAGTGACAAAAAAAAACCGGACCGACCCTTGTACCTGATTTCAAAGCCTTGTTCACTCCAGAGCACGACAGACTGGTAACTAAGACTTTCGTGGTTCGAATCCTGCCTGGGAAAAAAACTTTTTTTTCCTTATTAAAATTTATTCCCAATACTTTTCGATTGCAGAGATATTTTACTACTTAATTAACTTATTATTCCCAGAACATGAATTTTATCAGCAATCGAAAAGTACTGGGAATAAATTTGAATAAGAAACAAAAAAATGTTTCCTTCCCAGGCAGGATTAGAACCACGAAAGTCTTAGTTACCAGTCTATCGTGCTCCGGAGTGAACAAGGCTCTGAAATCAGCTATAAGAGTCGGTAACATGTCGAAGGAATTTCATTTCTGACACCTGTATTCTACTCTCATCTTTTCTTGTCATCCACAGTTCACTCCCATAAGTTAATATTAGCGCATAACTTTATAAAATTTCAATTTTGTTTCTCTGCATGTTTTATTTCTAAGGGTTCGATTAATATTTCCGCAGATCATCTGAAATGTATGTAGTATATAATCTATATGATAGTCTTTATCGTAACTGATATCATTCACAAGGTAGTTAAAATGACTGACTTGTTCTATGCATTGATTATTAATTACTACTCGTATTTTCGTTCGTACAGTTTCATATCTGAAACTCTGACATCAATTTATGTGTCAAGTAGTAAACATTCTATTTCATTTGTGATGATAAATATGCTTACTGTATGTATGTATATCCTTATTTCATAATTACAAAAATTTTGAAAAGTATAGTAATAATGAAAATAATAATACCGGTAATAATAATAATGATAATGATAATAATAATAATAATAATAATAATAATAATAATTACAACAATCAGAAATATAGGCCTACTATTGGGTATTCCACCGTGTCCTTGGATATAACATTTCCAATGTTTTACACCTACATACAGGTTCCATTACCAGGACACACAGGTATGAATAGAAGGATCTCCTACTCTGATGGTCTCGTTATGTCTGACTACCCAGGCAACTGATAAGCAAACATTCTGATAGGGCAAACGTAAAAGTTACCTTTTTTCTTTTTATTTTATTGGGTTATTTTACGACGCTGTATCAACATCTAGGTTATTTAGCGTCTGAATCATACGAAGGTGATAATGCCGGTGAAATGAGTCCGGGGTCCAGCACCGAAAGTTACCCAGCATTTGCTCGTATTGGGTTGAGGGAAAACCCCGGAAAAAACCTCAACCAGGTAACTTGCCCCGACCGGGATTCGAACCCGGGCCACCTGGTTTCGCAGTCAGACGCGCTGACCGTTACTCCACAGGTGTGGACCCTTTTTTCTTCCATCATGTTAATAATGTCAAAAGAAGTGTTCATACAAATTCTAGCCACTCGACCGCAATTACAAGGACGTCCAGAAAGTGGTTTTCCCTGGGGGCGTTTACAGAAAAAAATCGCAATTGCAAGAAAAGGTTTACTGAAACAGATACAACAATTGTTGCGCTATTTGTCAACATATACCCACTGAAATTGAGACATTTGTCGTACCATGGCATCAATATTTGTATCCTTTTGTCTTAGAAGTCAGCCGCCTGGGTTCAGAACCAGAGTTTGACAGCCGTCTGCACCTCTCTGTCGAGCCCATGATATGACAAATGTCTCAATTCCTGTGGGGAATATGTTGAAAAACAGCTCATCAATTGCTATATCTGTTTCAATAAAGGTTTCCAATGCAATTGTGTTTTCTTTCTGTTAACGACCCCTGGCGAACTTATTTTTACGGCTCTTGTAATTGCGGTCGAGTGGCAAAATTTATATAAGCACTTCTTTCGACATTATTAACATGGGGAAAGGAAAGAATTTGACTTCTTTATCTGCCCCCATCAGAATGTTTGCTTGTGAGCAAACGATGTCTTCGCTATTAATGATACAGGAAAATTTATTGTTGTTTATCTCTATGGCATAGTAAACAAAAAATATTCTCAGCCACAAATTCAGGAGAATTCTTCGCTACTTGAAACTGAGTTTCGTGCTGCTGAAAGAGATATAACAATTGTTGCGCTATTTGTCAACATATCTCCACTGGAATTGAGACATTTGTCGTACCATGGCATCAATATTTGTATCCTTTTGTCTTAGAAATCAGCCGTCTGTGTTCTGAACCAGAGTTTGACAGCCGTCTGCACCTCTCTGTCGAGCCCATGATATGACAAATGTCTCAATTCCGGGTGAAAAACAGCTCATCAATTGCTATATCTGTTCCAATAAATGTTTCCAATGAAATTGTGTTCTATTTCTGTTAACGACCCCTGGTGAACTTATTTTTTTACGGCCCTTGTCATTGCGGTCGAGTGGCCGAATTTGTATAAGCACTTCTTTCGACATTAATAACATGGGGAAAGAAAAGAATTAAATTTTTTATCTGCCACCATCAGAATGTTTGCTTGTGTGCAAACGATGTCTTCGCTATTATTGATAAAGGAAAATTTATTTCTGTTTATCTCTATGGCATATTAAACAAAAAATCTTCTCAGCCACAATTTCAGTAGAATTCTTCGCTACTTGAAACTGAGTTTCGTGCTGCTGAAACAGATATAACAATTGTTGCGCTATTTATCAAAATATCCCCACTGAAACTGAGACATTTGTCGTACCGTGGCAGCAATATTTTTATCCTTGTGTCTTAGAAATCAGCCGCCTGGGTTCGGAACCAGCGTTTGACAGCTGTCTGCACCTCTCTGTCGAGCCCATGATATGACAAATATCTCAATTCCAGTGGGGAATATGTTGAAAAACAGCTCATCAATTGCTATGTCTCTTCCAATAAATGTTTCCAATGAAATTGTGTTTTATTTCTGTTAACGGCCCCTGGCGAACTTATTTTTTACGGCCCTTGTAATTGCGGTCGAGTGGCCAAATTTGTATAAGCACTTCTTTTGACATTACTAACATGGGGAAAGAAAGAATTTAACTTTTTTATCTGCCCCCCCATCAGAATGTTTGCTTGTGTGCAAACGATGTCTTCGCTATTATTGATAAAGGAAAATTTATTTCTGTTTATCTCTATGGCATAGTAAACAAAACATCTTCTCAGACACAAATTCAGGAGAATTCTTCGCTACTTGAAACTGAGTTTCGTGCTGCTGAAACAGATACAACAATTGTTGCGCTATTTGTCAACATATCCCCACTGAAATTGACACATTTGTCGTACTATGGCATCAATATTTGTATCCTTGTGCCTTAGAAATCAGCCGCCTGGGTTCCGAACCAGCGTTTGATAGCTGTCTGCACCTCTCTGTCGAGCCCATGATATAACAAATGTCTCAATTCCGGTGGGGAATATGTTGAAAAACAGCTCATCAATTGCTATGCATGTTTCAATAAATGTCTCCAATCAAATTGTGTTTCATTTCTGTTAACGACCCATGGCGAACTTATTTTTACTGCCCTTGTCATTGCGGTCGAGTGGCCAAATTTGTATAAGCACTTCTTTCGACATTAATAACATGGGGAAAGAAAAGAATTTAACTTTTTTATCTGCTCCCATCAGAATATTTGCTTGTGTGCAGACGATGTCTTCGCTATTATTGATAAATGAAAATTTATTTGTGCGAGATCGTGGGAATTTGCTTGGTTTCCGCACAAAACCAATCCGCGGAAAGTCTAAAATTCCACATTCAGTATTCCCAACCTAACACACATAACAATTTCCCTCTTCTTACCGCTTAAGTGACATATTCATTTTACTGCTTTAGGCTTTTAACATGTTATTTTTAGAGACGTTCAATATAGTAATAATTATAAATTGGAAACTTACCACTGCAATTTCACCTAAATTGCACTGTTAATTATTGTTTTTAAATATTTGCAAAAATTAAGTAAACTCTACAACTCCACTAAAGTTACTGCATTCGTGATGCAAGTAGCATTAAGGAAGCCGTGAAAAAATCAACAAGATTCCAGACTCATCATAGACTGGGGGGGGGGGAAAGACAGACGTATATCACGGCCTGCTGGAGTATAGTAAACACAGAAAACATTTTAAAGCAACAATGTTGAAGATACATATTTTGTTTTGCAAATTTGCCGTCATTGAACAGAAACCAAGATGGAGATTTCATTGCAACTAATTAGAAAATCCTCTTTCAGGTATGTAATAAACTATCTTCGCACAAAATAATGTACGATACACGAGCGGTATGTTTTCTTTCAATTCTCGGAAATTAAAAACTCAACTACGTTTCGCTTTTTCAAACTTTTCCTCGAACATGAAAACTTCAACATACCGCTCTTGTAACGCATATTACTATTCTGTTTATCTCTATGGCATAGTAAACAAAAAAATCTTCTCAGCCACGAATTCAGGAGAATTCTTCGCTACTTGAAGCTGAGTTTCGTGCTGCACGGAGGTCGTGGACAGGAGCAGCAGAAGTTTGCAACTCCCAGAAGACCAGAAGGAGGCCTGATGAAACCACGAGCGTGTATGACGGTGGACTTGGCATAACAGAATGGCGGAATGGGTGTAATCTAATGATTGATGTGCGGATGGACGGGTCGGAGTGGTGAATGACAGGCACGGGAGATCCCGTCTGCACAGCGGAATGCCGGTGACAATGCAAACTAGATCATTGGCATATCAAACAAATCCCTGGACAGTGAAGAGGCACGGAGGCACTGTGGTCTGCAACATTTCAACGGGTCTAGAACAGTCTATTTAAATATTATGTTTTTTCTTATTCTAATAATACAAAGTGAAATTAATGTTTCGGAACTGCACTTGTATTTATTGTACCGTTATACATGCGCGTATCACTGGAGATCGTTGCTTCCATGCCTGTTGAGTCAGTCTATCAAACAGCATCAGATTAACTTCAAGGTTATAAATAGGCTCCGTATTCCAGCTACCTAAAGACTGAAGTTAAGGACACATTGGGTATATGCTACGACGAACACAGGTAATGCAACGGATAAGGATATAAACAAATGGGTGTCGCTGCGTGTTCGTGGAGCACAGTCAACTCTCGACATTCTGAAGCTATACTAGTAAACACATGCTTGAGCCGTGATGTTCATTTTCGTCGTGATCTTTGCAGTGAATAATAACGTGCATTCGTAAGTTACGGAACTTGAACATAATGCGAATGTCACTAGAAATGATTTTATATTACAAGACATTCTTTCAATAGTACAAGACGTTACTGGTGCATGATGTAGAACAAGATATTCCTACTGTCTGATTTTTTTCGTGTTTCATTAAGATATTGCGTATGTCGCTAATCACTGAAAAACCACTAATGTTCTATGTACTTTTCTAGAAATTCCAGCCACCGGCGTGGCTCAGTCGGGTAAGGTGCTTGCCTGTCGGTCTGAAGTTGCGCTCGGGCGCGGGTTCGAATCCCGCTTGGGCTGATTACCTGGTTGGGTTTTTTCCAAGGTTTTCCCCAACCGTAAGGTGAATGCCAGGTAATCTATGGCGAATCCTCGACCTCATCTCGCCAAATACCATCTCGCTACCACCAATCTCATCGACGCTAAATAACCTCGTAGTTGATACAGGGTCGTTAAATAAACAACTTAAAAAATCTAGAAATGCCATAAAATATAGATTATTGAATTTATTCATTGGGATGTTAGCACTGGACATCATGGTAGGAAACACAAATCCATGCTAAACGTCGAGTTAATATCTTCATAATTTTCAGATTTTGATCGTAGGCCTACTGATTCTTTTGAATTACGTTCAACATACTTTCTGTGCCTTTTGGTATTGCAGTGTCTTTCCGTGCACTGTTTTTGTCACTTTTACGTTTATTTTACACAATGTATATGTTAATGTTGTCTATATTGACAGTGAAAATATTAGTTCAAATATTCTGAACTATGTCCTGCAATATTACACGCCTGAGCATCTTACCTAAGGCATTTCACCCCTGCAATGAACCTTCAATGAGCCACAAAGATGTAGTTATTTAAATAATACGACTAGTAAGAGCAGTGATCGATAAGACTACTCACTATGACTGCGTCCCGATTTTACTTTCTAGAAGAAGAGGGCAGAGGATGCATAACTATTTTGTATACGAACGTACCTGTACCTGCGCTTTGACATAATATATACTTCGTATCAGGCAACTTCATTCCAGTTTATAGGTAGCTGGAATACAGACCCTAGTTATAAATGTACGAAAGTATTTTTTAAACATTTTTTATTAAAGTATTATGCAGAGTTTTATGAATCCAGTGGTAATGTATATAATTCATTTTTATTTGTGCTATTTAAGTGGACATGTTCTAACGCAATACAGGTCAGCTAATTCCATTCACTTTTTATTTTTAACTAAATTTCCCATAAGTTCCAATTTTTCCACACATATTATTTCACATCTCCACAACCATTGGAGATGGAATGCTGAAATTTGATATATTAATTTCGCATCCATTTATGCAAGACGTAGACTACAGAAATGCTAATATCATTTAAAATATAAAAAAAAACTAAGTCACGAAACACGATTTAAATTTTAATATACATTAATTGTATTTAAGTCAACAACTCTACATGTCTGAGAGTAGTCCACTTTTTGGAAATACATAAATGTTTATTACATGCAGTAAGAAAAATAAAGATGTCAGAGAAAACCTAACAATGTTATGGTTACCAAATGATATAACTCATAAATTTATTTTTTATATCCTGATAAAACGGGATTTTAAAAATTATTACTAGTAACTTTTCATACTTGTATCAGCTATTTAAATTCTGTATAAGTCTTGTTATGGCACATTTTTATTTTTGTCCACTGGTGAGTTCATTTTCTTGTACAATTTTAGAAATTTAGAGCCTACATTTTCTAATATTATTTGTGGTCCTTCACGTACATATACTGTACCCTTAAGAAGTATTGTTATTGTCAAGAAACTATTGTAATTTTTCCTGGAAACTCTCCAATAGGCTTTATACGTTCCCTTCTCGCATTTCAAGTGGTGCATTTAGTGTAGATTCCAGGCGTTATCCTTGTTCTACATAACTCCCTCCGTTTCCTATGTCCTGTGTGTTGCCTATATCCAGGACAGTCCGGAAACTTTTTGATTGCTCTTTGTATATCCATAAATATTTAGTATAATCTAATTTATTTTTAATATATTTATACAACCATCATCATAATCATTTAATCAGGGCCGTGGAAACCAAATAAGCCGGCCAAACTGAACTCAGAACAAATTTTATAGGGTCCAGAATATGCAATCCCTGTCTTCTCGACAAAGTTAACACTACGATATTCCACTTTAGTTACACAAACGATCAGCATAAGCACACATCTTACATTTTTATTATTCAATAAATGCTGTCAATCATAAGTCCATGTGACTGGAAATCAGCTATAGTGGTACCCATACATAAAGGTAGAAATAAATTAGATGTCGGAAACTACAGACCGATTAGCCTTACATCTGTCGTATGTAAAGTCATGGAGCATTTGATATCGGATTATATTCGTCATGTTCTAAATGCGAAAGACTGGTTTTACAACCGCCAGCATGGTTTTAGGGAAGGCTTCTCATGTGATAGTCAAATTACGTCGCTGGTTCAGGATCTAGCTGAAGAGGTAGATAGAGGCGGAAGAATTGATGCAGTTGTGATTGATTTTTCGAAAGCATTTGATTTGGTGCCACATGACATATTAATAGATAAGTTAAGTAGGCTAGGAATAGATAAAAGAGTGGTGCTATGGATCCAAGAATTCTTAAACGGTAGAACCCAGAGAGTTAGAGTAGGTCATGAAATATCGGAAATTGGAAATATAAGTTCAGGGGTGTCACAGGGCAGCGTTCTGGGTCCATTACTCTTTATAATATACGTAAATGACCTATGCCAGAATATTACATCAAATATGAGGCTATTTGCAGACGACTGCATTATCTATAGAAAGGTTAGAAATAATTCAGATGTAGATGCTATTCAAACAGACTTGAATAAAATTTATAACTGGGCGTTAATGCATAGGATGAAAATAAATGGTTCTAAAAGTAAATCTATAACATTTTGTAAAACTCGAGAGGAAACTAGTCTTAATTACGAATTCAGTGGTGTTGTAATTCCGCAAGAACAATGTTGTAAATACCTAGGAGTGTATTTAAACTCCAAACTTTCTTGGGGAGAGCATGTTGATAATGTTACGGGTAAAGCATGGAGGGCACTTCACTTTATTATGAGAATCTTGAAAAAGGCTAGCCCCAAATCGAGGGAAATAGCATATCTAACGTTAGTGCGACCGTTAATGGAATACGGAACTACATGTTGGGATCCCTATAGAATATACCAGATAAATTCCTTAGAAAGAATCCAGTATAGGGCAGCTAAATTTGTTAAAGGTAAAAGAGAAGATGGAAAAGAACTTAAATGGGAAACTTTGGAAAACAGACGTATGAAAACTAGAATAACATCATTGTATAGAGCACATCTAGGTCAGAAAGCATGGGTAGACATAACGGCTCGGTTAGAAAAGCCAACGTACTATGGTAGGAACGATCATGATTTTAAAATCAAATGTAGGAAACAGAAAACGGATGTAGGTAAATTCTCATTTTTAAATAGAACTATAAATGATTGGAATGACCTACCTGCAGCGGTCTTTGAGGGCTGTCCTTCCTTAAGGAGATTCAAGAATAATTTAAAAAGTTGTATATAAAGTGAAAATTAAAATTAAGGTGACATTCAACATTTAATTTTTTTAAGGTGACATGTATTTATCTAGGCTGACGAGTTTACTTCCTTGGTTTGAATTGTAAATTATTTAAAACTAGCGTGTAAGAGGGCCTTAGACTAGAAATGTTTAGTTTAAATGTAGTTCTGTTTATAAGTATGCATAAGGGTGTAATTATTTGACTTATTTGAACTGTTGTATCAGTGAAGCGAGGTGAGTCAGTGAAGTTATGGTTTTACAGTGCAGTGAACAGTTCCGATCAGTGATAATTTATAGCGTCAATGAAATGTGTTCTATAGTGTCAGTGAAATGTGTTACAGAGTGTCAGTGAAATGTGTGCTAACGTGTCAGTGAAATGCGTCATAGTGCCACTACAGGGAATGAGATGAGAGTAAAGAGAAAGACTATTGAAACTTATGTAGGACCTATAGATAATTATGTAGGTTGTATTGTAAAATGAGGTATTTTATTTTATGTTTTATTATTATTGTGTTAAATTGTATTATGTATTATTATTGTATTGTGTGTAAAATTGTATGTGTTGTAAAATTGTATTGTATACTGTAAATTTTATTATGTATTGGTTATCATTTTATTGTGTATTGTTAATATTGTATATACCACTGCCACCGGGTGCTTGCCCACTTGCAGTGTAAATAAATACATACATACATAAGCGCCAGTTTGTGGGAGGAAACACTGCATAAGCGCCATTGGCAGTATTACAAAAAGCGCCAATACCACATTAAAGAACGCCAACATCAGCATACTTAAAGTATCACAATTGAACAAGTGGAAAATACATAAACATTTAAATTTGGCAACAAAGCTGCGGAAAAAGGCTAATTCTGTTCACACATTGATTTATTTACTTGCTTACTTACAAATAGCTTTTAAGGAACCCGGAGGTTCATTGCCGCCCTCATTTAAGCCCGCCATCGTTCCCTGTCCTGACCAAGATTAATCCAGTCTCTATCACAATATCACACCTCCCTCAAATCTATTTTTATATTATCCTCCCATCTACGTCTCGGCCCCCAAAGGTCTTTTTTCCCTCCGACCTATCAATTGACACTCTATAAGCATTTCTGGATTCGCCTATACGTACTACGTGCCCTACCCATCTCTAACGTCATATTTTTTATTGGGTTATTTTACGACGCTGTATCAACATCTAGGTTATTTAGCGTCTGAATGATATGAAGGAGATAATGCCGGTGAAATGAGTCCGGGGTCCAACACCGAAAGTTACCCAGCATTTGCTCGTATTGTGTTAAGGAAAAACCCCGGAAAAAACCTCAACCAGGTAACTTGCCCCGACCGGGATTCGAACCCGGGCCACCTGGTTTCACGGCCAGATGCGCTGACCGTTACTCCACAGATGTTAACCTAACGTCATATTGACTAGTATGATAAATATATAAATCAAAACAACTGTACTCAGACATATTGAACAGTTGCAAAAAAGATCTTGTCATTTGTAGATGTGTCATGTGTTAAAATATCGATTTTCTAGCAAAAAAAAAATTGAAATTTAAATCCAATCGAATCCTGTCATCATCATTTTAACGCAAGAGATAGTAGCCATGATTTGAGAGAGGGAACAGAAAGACTAGGGTTACAAAATTTAAAAAGAGCTAAGAAGAAAAGTATAATATAATGATGCGGAAAAATGTGAGGAAAATGTAAATCTTATGTATGTATAAGTTACTTAAAACGAATGTTTCTAGTAATTACCGAATAATTTTGCTTGAATTTTTTTACATTACGTAACATTTAACTATCTACATATATTTAATTTTACGTTAATTTATAAGCAAAGAGTTATGCAGATGTTTTAATGTATGTACCTCATATGTGGCCATGAATGGGATGTGATACTGTTGACCTTTGGTTTAAATTGTGTGAAGGATAGTGATGTAGGGGGCATCCAGCGAAATAATAATATTCCGTACTGTAAAATGCCTTCATCGCATTAGATTTTTTTAAATTCTTAACACAACAGGAGCCAAGAACAGCACTTAATCAAGTTTTATAAACGTATAACTTCACATTAAGTGTGACTAATACGCTATGTAAATCTTCTTGCGTCCTGCAAGTTGTTTGGAAGTTTTTTGTACTGAGTAATTATTTCATAGAATATAATGGGAGGTCAGAAACATTCTTTGACTAATGACAATCTTGAAACTGTTCTTTGCCATGGTGTGTTTCATAGTAAAATCTAAAATATGAGTTATTTCTTTCTCATTGATACAGTAGCACTAAAACATCTCTTGATTTTCATTACAGAAGAGCGTGAAAGGAACTGTGGTGAGTAACGAACTACTTAATATTGTCCTCGTAATTGCATTAACGTACCGAAAATTACGTCGGGACAAGTCGGTCGATTCTGGGACGAGAGGGGCTATGCCCTTTAGTCTGAGTACCTTTCGTTCGTATATTTGTCTACTCTTTTAGCTATTCGCTGTAATTGAAAAGTGTTAAGCAAGTGTTTTCAATTCAATTTATTAAGGCAATAAACATACAGTGATAGGCTTCGTCACAATACAGAAGGAGGAAAAAAAAAACATACATTTGAAAATACACATACACCGTGTTCCGCTTATAAGTATAATAAAAGAAATAGTTATAATTTCATAACAATGCATGCAAATGGGTTAAGATTGGTACCATTGTAAAGAGGAAATTGGGAAGTTTTAATCCATTGTTGTTACTTATTTTTAGAAGACTCACGCATGCGCAGATCATTAAATAAGAGAATTCGTATCGTATCTTTAGTCAGTCAGCATGTGGACACCACAGCAGAAAGCCTTTTGTGTGCTGTCATTAGCAGAACATAGATCCATAATTCGTGTACAGCGCTTGTTTCGCCGTCAGTACAATCTTAGACCGAGGGAAGCTGTACCGACGTACGTCTCAATAATGAAATGGGATAGGCAGCTCAGAGAAACAGGAAGTTTGTTGTCTAATGCAGGTAAACATTCCAAGCGTAAAGTGTCTGACGAAAATGTCGAACGCATTCGCGAGGCATTTCAGAGAAGCCCGCGGAAATCCATTCGACAGGCTAGTGTGCAGTTGAACATCCCACCAGCAACAGTGCATACAGTGCTCCATAAAAGATTGCGTTTGCGAGCGTACAAGCTGCAACTTCATCAGATGATTACGCCGAATGATAAACTGGAACGAAAACGCTTTGCAGAAACAATGTTGGACAAAGTGGACGATGACGACACATTTCTAACTCGAGTCTGTTTCTCAGATGAGGCAACCTTCCACGTCAGTGGAAAAGTAAACCGACACAATTGTCGCATCTGGGGGTCGGAAAATCCAAGTGTCGTAATTGAACACCAACGGGATTCCCCTAAATGGAATGTTTGGTGTGGGATCATGCGTGACAGAATCATTGGTCCCTATTTCTTTGCTGAAAAGACAGTCACTGCAAACACGTACCTGGATATGTTGCAACTGTATGCTGTGCCACAACTCCCAGATGGAGCAATTTTCCAGCAAGATGGGGCTCCACCACACTTTGCCAACATGGTTCGCACATTCTTAGACGAACAATTCCCTGCAAGATGGATCGGAAGAGGATCACCGTACATCACATGGCCTGCCAGATCACCAGATCTAACACCACCTGATTTTTTCCTTTGGGGGTTTGTTAAGGACCAGGTCTACAGGACGCCAGTACGTGATTTGGCAGACTTACAAGAAAGAATTTATGCTGCTGTCAACAATGTTACACCACAGATGCTTCATAACACTTGGGTCGAGGTTGAATACCGGTTGGATATTTCCCGTGCCACCAATGGAAGCCATGTTGAGGTTTATGGAACATAAGGTAACAAAAATTCCCAGTTTTCATTCTTTGTAGCAGTTGGTTTCAACTATATACTTGTATTAATTCAGAAGTTATAGCTATTTCTTTTGTTATACTTATAAGCGGAACACTCTGTATAATTGAAAACAGTGAAGTTTAATTAGAATGAAAACACAAAACATTTTGAAACTGTAAAATGAATGAAAACACATCACTCTTAATGTAATATTTGTAACTAAATGTAAATAACTTTATTTATTAAAAACAATTTCGTATGAATTTATGTTAGTCTAAGTTGTTTTAAAAAAGGAGTTCGCTATTCATGTACAACAGTCTTCAATGCACTGCCTAATTATCTTAAAGATTTGAAGAACAACGAGAAAAGGTTCAGAAAAGAATTAACCAGATTTCTACATACTCATACCTTCTACACAATTGATGAATTGTTTATGCTTGTGAATTGAATTATTCTACTTAAATGACATGTACAATTTTATATAGCTCAACTAAAATATGTTTTTATATTGACTTAATCTGTTTACTATGTATTGTATTTTTTGTTTAGCATAACTGATGAATTGTATGTACTGTAAATTGAATAGTATACTGTATAGGTCAACTGATGAATTGTTTAAGCTTATAAATTGAATTAATCTACTTCATATGAATTGTATAGCTTAATGAAAATAAGTTTGTAAATTGAACTAATTTGATTGTATATGTTTGTATAGTTTGGCTGATGAATTGTATATGTTCTTAAAATGATTACTAGTCTGTGTAGCTCTACTGATGAATTGTATATAGACCTACTGTAAATTGAATGGTAATATGTATAGCTCAACTGATGAATTGTTTATGATTATAAATTGAATTAATCTACTTGATATTAATTGCACAAATTTCTATAGCTTAATGAAAGTATGCTACTTTGTATTGTATATATTTGTATAGTTTTGGCCGATGAATTGTATATGCTTTAAATTGAATAGTAATCTATATAGCTCTACTGATAAATTGTTTGTGTTTGTAATTTGAAGTAGTTTGCATGATATGTATTATCAATTTCTGTATATCACAAGTGGTTGAATTGTTTATGCCTTAAATTTAATTAAATTGTTTTGTATTATAATATAGCTCAACTTATGAATGATCGTTTGCGTTTGTAAATTTAATAATCTGATTGGCTATGTATTGTATACTTTTAGTAGAGCCATCGATGTAGCTCAGTCGGCAGACTCGCTGGGCTGCTGATCCGGAGCTGCGTTCGGGCTTGGGTTGGATCCCCCTTTGGACTTTGGTTTCTTCGGAGGTTTTCCCCAGCCGTGGGACTGAAGCCGGATGGTCTATGGCGAGTCCTTGGCATCAACCCCTTTGATTTGATTACCTGGTTGGGTTTTTCCGAGGTTTCCCCCACCGAAAAGGCAAATGCCGGGTAATATTTTGGCGAATCCTCGGACTTCATCTCATCTCACTACATCTCGCCAAAATGTAAAAAAAAAAAAAATTGTACAAAATTGTAAAAATTGTAGAAAATTACTAAATTGTAAAACTATAAAAATTTGTAAAAATTGTAATTGTAATATTGTAAAATTTTGACATGTTCCACATCTTAAAGCTTCATTGCTCATGTAAGATCTATGGAATAAAATAAATGAATGAATGAATGAATGAATGAATGAATGAATGAATGAATGAATGAATGAATGAATGAATGAATGAATCATCTACAGAGTAGAAAGGATTAATTAAAAGCCAATTATGAAATCTAGCTTTGAAACTATTGGTTGGTAACTTATAATATTGACTGGGAAGCTTATTATATAATTTCATCCCCATGACAGAAAAATTTGTACTAGTTTTATGTAATCTACAGTATGGGATATTAATTTGTTGACTATTTCTAATTTCATGATCATGTATATTGGCTATTAATGAGTAATTGTCTATATTTTGTCGAGCGTAAAGGACTAGGTCGTGTATATATATATATAAATTTATGACAGTTAATATCTGTGATTGTTTGAAAAGAGGGCGACAATGTTCAAGATAGTTTGATTGACATAGAATTCTAATGGCTTTCTTTTGCAAAATCAAGACACTCTCAATTTTGCTACCATTTCCCCCAAAAAATTAAGGCATACCTAATTATCGACTGAAAGAACAAAAAGCAGGCACATCTTAAATTATTTTGAGAAACGCAAGTCACTAATTTCTTTTATAAATATATAACTCTTGATAATTTTGTGCACGTATATTCGATATGTTTTTCCCATGTTAAACTGGAGTCTATAAAAAGTCCTAGAAATTTGGTATAGTTTTGTATGTTGTCCTTTTTTATTACATGATTTAGGGTATAAGTTATGTTGATAGTCTTTTCTTGATTAAGCAAAAAACCATTAGATTCAAACCATAAAGCCATCTGTGATAGAATATTATTCGTTAGAGCATGTAATTCATTCAGATTAGAGTTAGAACATAAGAATGTAGTGTCATCAGCATACATAATTGTTATAGCTTAAATGAATTTAGGAAGATCATTTATTGCTACTAAGAATAGCAGTGGACCAATTTTATGGTGCGTAATTAAGTTGGTGCGTTCCTGAATTACGACTGTGCTCCACACCGATGTTCTCAGTCTGTAAATTTATGTTTGTACAACATTTATTACATGTAATTGGATAAACAATTATTTTGTGAATTTAAAAAAAAAAAAGAATATAAATTAGACTCTGTTTATGTGTAATCATTAACCACGAAAGTTAAAAAAATTAAATTATATGTGAAAAAAATTAACTTAGAGCAACGTTTCTCAAACTATGGTTCGCGGACTACCTGTGGTCCACGAGGTCTGTCCTTGTGGTCCTTCAAAAAAGACAGAAGAAAAAAAAATTCAAACGAATTGCGTATTACATTATAGCTGAAAATCTCAGAGATTGGAAATTACACATGGCAATCGCTTTCACTTTTTCTCCCAGTACTGACATTTTATGAAATTTATTACCCTACCCGCCTCTTGACTTCCCACTCTACTCTCAGCAACAAAAGAGGGATTTAAAACACTATGAATGTGGTATTTCTCGCCATCTTTTCCCTGCACTTCTGGTGCTGCACCTGTAACCCAGCCAGAGACCACCCGAATTCATTACAGAGAACCAAAGTACCGAACCTTTTCATGTATTTATGACTTTAAATATTTGTTATGTGGTACACGCTAGTAGTTGCCTATGTCTCTGTTAAATAGTGCCCAATATACATAATGAAAAACTGGCTTCGAACCGGATCTTTGAAAAGAAAGGAACATGTTGATACGCTTCATTTAGGCTCTGCTAATAGTTCAGAAGCTGTTTGTGAAGATATTAATATTAATGATTCTAGTGCCAAAAAAATATCAAGTCATTCAAATATAGGTGTAGAACAACTGTGTAAGAATCGACAGGCTCATTCATCTCTCTAATGTGAGTACCAATATGTATTTATTTTGTTTTTTAGTTAATAAGTTAAAGATTATCCAAACTCTAATAGCCTTGTATTATAAAAAAAAGACGAAAATAAATTTTCTTCTATTAACATTAACTTAATTAGCTAATACTAATATAAAATTAATTGAATTAAATTAATTTTAATTAATTAATTCTAATTTAAAATATGAGTATAGGCCTACTGGTATTAAAATATGCTACAAAAGTATAAATTTCGTCACCTAAGAATGAAAACCTCGTATGTCTAATTTTCTAAATTTTACAGGAGAGCAAAAAATCTACATACAAGGTTTAAACATTTAAATAGATGGCTCGTAAGTCGGAAATTCTATATGATTTCGACATACAAGGTTTTCACATTCAAATAGATGGCTCGTAAGTCGGATTTTCTATAATGACTAGATATACGCGCTTTTCATTTTAAAATTAAAGCATAAAGAGATACGTGGCTTTCAATTTTTCTCTTTTTTCATGAACAAAATTAAAAATGATAATTTTGCAATTGTAGACCATAAGAGCACGGGCTTTCCTATAAATTTGAGTGAAAATCGCATTTTCGAAAAAAAAAAAAAAAAGTCGACTTACGAGGTTTTCATTCATAGGTGTCGATTTGCTTTCGAAGGGAACAAGAGTAGGCCTAAGGTGTTACGCGGAACTGTTCTGACTTAAAAAAGTGGTCCCCACTTCAAAAAAGTTTGAGAAACGCTGATTTAGAGTATATATCACAACTGTGATCCACGCGACCACTAACGTTGCATTTGAGCACGCGACTACTGGAAGGTTAACAAATAATATCTATTCGACTGAAATACTCACACTCAGATGGAGTTACCGCAAGCAATTGTATGCTGGTAAACTGGAAATTTGAGTACCGGTAACAATTTAACACATGGTTTATTCAATATATTATATATTTAAGTTTCAAATGTATTACTTTTTCTACATTTGTGACATTAATTACGCATTTACGTGTATTTTACATGTCGTGTAGAAATTGTTTATGCGTAACTTCCCAACGCTGGTCGGAACCTATCTGTCAGTGTTGGAACACTGCTCAGTTCAATTACATGCCAGGTATTCATTCATTCATTCATTCATTCATTCATTCATTCATTCATTCATTCATTCATTCATTCATTCATTCATTTTATTCCATAGATCTTACATGAGCAATGAAGCTTTAAGATGTGGAACATGTCAACATTTTACAATATTACAATTACATTTTTACAAATTTTTATAGTTTTACAATTTAGTAATTTTCTACAATTTTTACAATTTTGTACAATTTTTTTTTACATTTTGGCGAGATGTAGTGAGATGAGATGAGGTCCGAGGATTCGCCAAAATATTACCCGGCATTTGCCTTTTCGGTGGGGGAAACCTCGAAAAAACCCAACCAGGTAATCAAATCAAAGGGGGTAATCAAATCAAAGGGGTTGATGCCAAGGACTCGCCATAGACCATCCGGCTTCAGTCCCACGGCTGGGGAAAACCTCCGAAGAAACCAAAGTCCAAAGAGGGATCCAACCCAAGCCCGAACGCAGCTCCGGATCAGCAGCCCAGCGAGTCTGCCGACTGAGCTACATCGATGGCTCTACTAAAAGTATACAATACATAGCCAATCAGATTATTAAATTTACAAACGCAAACGATCATTCATAAGTTGAGCTATATTATAATACAAAACAATTTAATTAAATTTAAGGCATAAACAATTCAACCAGTTGTGATATACAGAAATTGATAATACATATCATGCAAACTACTTCAAATTACAAACACAAACAATTTATCAGTAGAGCTATATAGATCACTATTCAATTTAAAGCATATACAATTCATCGGCCAAAACTATACAAATATATACAATACAAAGTAGCATACTTTCATTAAGCTATACAAATTTGTGCAATTAATATCAAGTAGATTAATTCAATTTATAATCATAAACAATTCATCACTTGAGCTATACATATTACCATTCAATTTACAGTAGGTCTATATACAATTCATCAGTATTAGCACAGGAAGCCTTTGCAAAGATGAGCAAAGTTCCTAAAGCAGCGTCGGCTATGCCACGCAGGGCAGGAATACCGATATTTATGCCCATGTGAAGCTGCGCACATATAGAGTAGATGAAAAATTTTATAGTAGCATTGCAGTTAGGTTTCAGTCAGGCTGACCACACAACAGCGCGCTGTCAACAGTAGAGTTGTCTGTTTCTGAGGGCGGTTTCTCTTTGTCACTCTCCAGGGCTGCTCGTTTGACAGAGAAGTAGGCGGAGAATAAACATCCCGCTTTCAGCGATCTGTCTGCTTTCTGCACTGCTGAATGCATGGATGAGAGCTTGAATGTGGGTCATATACATACGAGTAGATCCTACACCTTCTACGCACCTACTGCACGTTTCAAGTGGGAAGCGAGTTAAGCCAACAGCCTATGAACAATAATGTTAGTGGAACCTTACTGCTTCATGCATAGAGAGTTCTACGCCTTTCCTTTTCCTCCTTCTGATTGGATATTGGTCCCGAGGCTTTCAAGGACAAATCCCTTACAATTTTAAAAGCGCAGTAGGCATATATCTTTACGGATATATTCTGCAGACCTTTAACTTACCGTGTTTGCCACTATCTTAGGCTGGTACTCGTATTACACCAAGTTCTTTGACAAATATATTTTATAGAATATATGAGCCGTTCAGAGCAGAAGTGGTGTAAGTCAGACTTGGGTAATGAGGTTCAAAGTAAAAATTCTGTAAAATACAGCGCAAAGTAGCAATTAATGTGTTCTTCGTGCTATCCACTGACTACTAATAGTTTAAATAAACTGAATATTAATTGCTACTTTGCGCTGTATTTTACAGAATGTTTACTTTAAACCTCATTATCTAATTCTGACTTACACCACTTCTGCTCTGAACTGCTCATATGGCAGTGTAATGGGTTTCCCTTGACTATTATACTCTTACTACGTCATACTACTTTTGACCAATAAAACGCTACAAAAGGACGCCTTTCAACCGATCACGGCTGTTTATCTCGATTTTATCACTTCCATTGCATTTGTTTGTTTTTATCACTTCCCTAGCATTTGTTTCTTTGTTTTCCAACATTTCAAACTGAAAATTGTTTACGATACTTAAAACATGCTCTGCGATCGTAATTTATTTACCGCATAGATAGTCAACTGAAAATGGCGGCTCCGTTCAACCACAGCAACGTGACGCTACTCATAGAATGACACAGCTGTGTGCTTTGCGTTGTTGTAACTGCATGCAAACAGTACTGACAACATAAAAACTTAACTACAAAATACTTTTAAGCGCTACTGTATTAAATTAGCATTGAAGCTTTAAGACATGGGACGAGTCAAGTATTACATAATTTTTTGGCGAGATGAAGTGATGTAGAGGATCCGCCATAGATTACCTAACATTTGGCTTACGATTGGGGACAACATCGGAAAAATCCCAACCAGATAATCAGTCCAAGTGAGAATCAAACCCAAGCCGAGTGCAGCTCCAAATCAGCAGACAAGAGAGTCTGCCGACTGAGCTACGCTGGTGGATCTACAAAAATATACAATACATAACAAGTAGTTGAACTATACAAAAGAATGTAACATCCCTTCTTTATCTCTACATCCATGTGTATTGCTGCAATTGAAAGCAGCACACGTAGGAACAATACTTATTCAGCACTTCCCTTCAAATGGCCGCCCAACGACTGTTCAATTTGGGAGCATAACACTAGCGCCAGTGAGCGGTCTAGTGGTTATTTAGTTAAGTCTGTGGGAAAAACCTGATTCTCCCGTAGTTAGGCTCAAACCTATCAATTGCACATCTATTCTGTTGCAGTATAAAATTGCTACTGACACCAATGTTAGAGATGTAATTAAAATTCAATTTTGGTCGTAAGTTCTTAAAATATGTGAGCTAAAATACCGGATTTATTATTGTTTTTAAACTATCCATGTTCCATTAAGATTATTCTTGACAAAAATGGAGTACAAGCCTATATCTATAATCTTTTCGCTGTAAGAAAACTCCTAATGTAAACAATAGCACGTGACTGAAGTGAGGCTTCATTGGCCACTGTTTGGCGCCATAGATTCTCAGTACGTGTTCCCGCCTACTGTTGTACATTCTGTTTCATGTTAAACATTTCCCGTTACTCGTCAAGTAGGTCTAACCTCACTACTATGCATTCGTTTGCTTAGGAAACATTTATTTTATAATTATTGTAATTAAATTATTTTTAAGTCTTATATCTTCACAATGGACAATTGAGGATCCAAAAGCCATACTTCAGTAACACGTGCTTACGTGAACAACTACGAGCTCAAGTGACGCCAGCTTGTTACAAAAACAGACTACTTCGGTATTACTCTTGGTATTCATCCGCGTTCATAGTACGTAACAAAATATAAAAGTAGCTTTTCTTTTACAAAGCGTTTTACATAGGCTATGAGTAAAGTTAAATGTTTCATCGTATTTAACAACTAGAATTCGTTTTATTTTCAAATAATAGAAGATTGTAGTTTCCAAATACGAACTATGTTTTCCTGCGTTATGTGAGTGTTTCGACAGGGAGCCAATCACGGGTATGACAGCAACGTGTTTATGTTTACATTAGGTTTTTTCTTACAGCGAAAACAGTATATGTAGCTGTTCCCTAAATCTTTACTGTCATTATGCTATCATCTTCCATCAACACTACATCATTTCTGGAGTTTACAGAGCATTGCTAATTAAGTTACTAATTCAAGGAGAATGGGTAAGTTGCTTGTTCCCAGAAATTGAGATTATCACATACGACATCAGTGCCGGTTACAGGGACGGTACAAACATAATCAGGCCTGCTATTCAAGAGCGGAACGTAAGGTTTTGGAAGAGAATAATGAAGTTGTCACACTATTTATTTATTTTCTACTTTAAATAAATGTTCTTTCGCTAACACGGTGTGCAAAATATGTATAAGATCAACGCAAAAAAGGCAAATAACTGCACAAAGAATAAAGCTTTTTACCCTCTAAATTTGTTCTGTTATGCAGCCACGTTTCTTCAAATAAGTTTGGTGACTGTACTTGTTGAAAGATGCCACCGTGATTTTAATTAAACTGAAGATGAACTACAGCAGGCCTATAATTACTTACTGGCTTTAAAGGAACCCGGAGGTTCATTGCCGCCCTCACATAAGCCCGCCATTGGTCCATATCCTGAGCAAGATTAATCCAGACTCTACCATCATACCCCACCTCCCATTTTAATATTATCTTCCCATCTACGTCTCGGCCTCCCCAAAGCTCTTTTTACCTCCGGCCTCCCAACTAACACTCTATATGCATTTCTGGATTCGCCCATACGTGCTACATGCCCTGCCCATCTCAAACGTCTGGATTTAATGTTCCTAATTATGTCAGGTGAAGGATACAATGCGTGCAGCTCTGCGTTGTGTAACTTTCTCCATTCTCCTGTAACTTCATCCCTCTTCGCCCCAAATATTTTCCTAAACCCTTATTCTCAAACACCCTTAATCTCTGTTCCTCTCTCAAAATGACAGTCCAAGTTTCACAGCCATACAGAAGAACCGGTAATATAACTGTTATGTAAATTCTAACTTTCAGATTTTTTGACAGCAGACTAGATGACAAAAGCTTCTCAACCGAATAATAACAGGCATTTCCCATATTTTTCTGCGTTTGATTTCCTCCCGAGTGTCATTAATTTTTGTTACTGTTGCTCCAAGATATTTGAAATTTTCCACCTCTTCGAAGGATAAATTTCCAATTTTTATATTTCCATTTCGTACAATATTCTGGTCACGAGACATAATCATATACTTTGTCTTTTCGGGATTTACTTCCAACCCTATCACTTTACTTGCTTCAACTAGAATTTCCGCGTTTTCCTTAATCGTTTGTGGATTTTCTCCTAACACGTCATCCGCATAGAGAAGAATCTGATGTAACCCGTTCAATTCCAAATCCTCTGCGTTATCCTGAACTTTCCTAATGGCATATTCTAGAGCGAAGTGAAAAAGTAAAGGTGATAATGCATCTTTCTGCTTTAGCCCACAGTGAATTGGAAAAGCATCAGATAGAAACTGGCCTATACGAACTCTGCTGTAAGTTTCACTAAGACACATATATGTTCCTTTATTTCCATCAAAAAGAGGGAACATTCTCATAATTAGGGAACGAATTTCTAGGTACTGAAAATATATATTTAGAACTTTATAAATTCCAATTTAGGACTTTTAGAAGTTTATGTGAAATTAACAATTAATAATTTCCCTTTTATGGGAATTTGTGCACAAAGCACTTGTGTTAGCAATGAGTGCTAGTGAACTGAAGATTCAAATGCTGCCAGTGAAAGAGATTGATTGCTGCTGGTTGGTCAGTTTCATTTCTCATAAAGGGTGTACACTGACGAGAAAAATAATTTGTAAGCAATTGCATGACATGGACAAACTACCACCCCTTTTATACTAGGATAGACTTTCCGAACGAACTTCGACTCCCGGAAATTAAGCAAAATCTTTTTTCCTCCCCTTCCAAAACCAATTTGGAACGAAACTATCATGTCAGTGTTTGTAGCAGATTTTTTTTTAACATTTCAAATAATAATAATAATAATAATAATAATAATAATAATAATAATAATAATAATAATAATAATGATAATAATAATAATTTATTTGTTCTGGCGATGTTAAGGCCATCAGACCTTCTCTTCCACTTAGCCAGAAAAAAAAGAAGCTGATACAATTTTACTAATATTTAAAGAACACTAATAAAAAATGTATGCACTCATACAAGCACAAGTTGTGTAAATTAATGCAAAAATACTAAATAATAATTACAACATATTATAAGGCTCTAAGTAACATTCAATGAATATGCAAGCGATAAGCGAACAAATATTACAAATTACAAGAATAACAAATTCAAAGTAAATTATACACGCATACACACAAAGGATAATTAAACATGAATACTGGTCACGTGTTTAAACAATATCCTTTTAAATTTCAATATCATTCGACAGTTCCTGAAGGAGCTGGGTAGGGAATTCTAGAAACGATTTGCTGATACTGTGAAAGAAGAAGAATAGTGAGCTGTTTTATGGCAAGGCATAGATAATAAATGGTGATTTTTAGAACGAGTACCCAGGCTGCGATAAGAGGACAAGAAACACCATTTTTATAATTTTAAAGGCATTTTTACATTTTTAATACCGATATACTTTATAGGCTTGTACATGAAATAAATGAAAAAAAAAATATTAAAAAGTTGATTTCCAGACACAAACATAATTTTTAGGCATTTATAGAAGTTGATGGCGCATTTAGGCGTTTTAGGTCCTATAAAATTTTAATAGGGACATATTAATTGAATTAAATTAGCTCATAAATTAAGTTACTACTTTACCTAATAGGTTTATCTAAATTTAAATAAATATGTAGTCTACTAGTCGTTAAAATTAACTGAAGAATATTGCTCGAGAACCTTTTAAATGTAGTGTAAATATTCGTAATTTAAATATGTGTTGTATTGATTAAGGCTGGTTGAGTGGAAGAGAAGACCTTATAGCCTTAACTTAAAACATTATTATTATTATTATTATTATTATTATTATTATTATTATTATTATTATTATTATTATTATTATTATTATTATTGTGTACATGAAACGTAGAGGTATCTTAATAACATGCGTCTAGGATGTAGCAAATAAACAGGTACGGAACTAAAAATCCGTTTCCTACTCATAATAATAATAATAATAATAATAATAATAATAATAATAATAATAGTAATAATAATAATAATAATAATAATAATAATAATAATACAAGCACCGATTTGAACTTTCTTTTTTTGCTAGTGTCTAAATTTCACTGGATTTTTACAAGAAAATCATTATACGTATTTTATTACTATATATTAATATGTATTATAAGTCTACATAGTATTTGAGGTAAAAACGTATTTTGTTCCTAAACAGGTAGACTCATATTAAGTTATATGAGCACGTTTCATGGATTCTATAAGTAGGCTTGTAATGTTGGGGATCAATAGGGTGCTTTCAAGTTTACTATCCGTTCATCAGTCAGTACTATAGCATGCGTAAGCAGTGTACCTGCTGAATACTCCGTTCGTCAGTCACTACTGTAGCATGCGTAAACGTGTACCTGCTGAAAAATAATGCCGCAGGTTAAAGGTTCTCAAGCGAATATTTTTGCAGCGGAATTTGGTGAGTGTTTTGGAGTGAATGACGGAAACATTTTATGTAAATTATGTAATACAAACATACGAGGTGACAAGTGATATTATATACAGAGACATTGTAGAACAAGAAAACATACAGAATAGCTCAAATTGGTATCAAATAACAAAACAGACGAAATACCAGGCGATTCCTTTTCGAATAAGCTATCAAAATTTTTCCTGGATTTGTGCGAGATGATAATGGCTGCTGACATATAGTTATCTAAATTAAACAATCGCCACTTTAAACATTTTACAGAAAAATAACGAAATAAAAAACTCCTATGCAAATATATTTAAAACTATGTTACGACAAACAGTATGTAAAATAAGGTAGACGGATGCGAAAATAAAATAAAATCTTGGTAATGCTATGTAGCTTATATTTACTTTTAGAGCTGTTCAGATTTGTTTATGTTCACCTTGTCATTCCCGTAATCGATCACAGAACCAAGTCAATGTCCTCGTAGGCTACCACCTCACGTTCCCGGCCTATGTACCATGCCGCTGTCAACATTTATAATTGGTCCCCAATATTACAAGCCTAGTTCT
The DNA here is from genome assembly GCF_040183065.1 of Periplaneta americana. NCBI lineage: Eukaryota > Metazoa > Arthropoda > Insecta > Blattodea > Blattidae > Periplaneta > Periplaneta americana. The sequence goes on from NC_091126.1 coordinate 27,338,892, forward strand.
AAGTAACAGAGCTACTTTAAAGAGCCTAAAATTGCCTAATTAAACGATATAAACTATTCGAATTAGAAATATTGATAACAAAAATGTTTCTGTATGTATGCTGATGGAATGAAAGAGAGAAATGGAAATATCCCGAGAAACTCTTAGCAAAGCAAAGATTGATTTCTCCTCCAGAAATTTCATCAGGACCTGGCCCGGAATGAAACCTTGGCCTCTTGCATTGGAGATCAGCGTGCAAACGTTGAGTTACAGACTGGTAGTTATTGTGGGTTATCCATACCTTAAGACAGTGATCGCCAAAAGCTGTGTCGCGACACATGCCCCTGCCTCCACTCAAGCGTAACCATGGCATCTTACCCCCATCCTCTGTTTGCAGCCTTCACTTCGATATAAGACAAGACATTTATCAGCAGCGGAAGTTACAAGTGCGTAGGATAACATGTTTCGATATTTTTTCCAAAACGGATAACATTTAAAAACTTAATTTTAAAGAGCATGGAAGCAAAAGTATTTCTTTTGTGCAGATGGCAAAAATGTGAGATACTTAATTTGTTGTAAAATTTTAAATGAATTATAAAAGAACAATGTACGTTGTCATTATTCTTCTTGATATAAAGACTACCATGCCCTTACCTGTAAATTGAATATTTCATTAATAAACGAACAATAAAAAGTATCGGCTTCTGTGTCTTAATCGGGGTAAAATACTTCGACGTTTTTTTTTAAGTATTCAGTGTAATTTGCTATTTCGTGATCAGCCTGGTACGTTTTTCTAATTTCAAATATTTGCTGATGTAAAGTACACGTTATTTTTATGGTAAAATAAGAAAGTATATTTTATTTTATTAATGATACAAAAATGATGAATAGGAGGAGAAAAGTTAACACGGAAAAAAGTACCGTATTTGCTCGCATAATTTGCGCCCCCGCGTATTTTGCGCACCCTAATTTTTAAGGGATTATTTTGAACTTTATTTTTGCTCCGTGTATTTTGTGCACACATTTTACGTACATATTTTTTTTTTCAGTGTAGTAGGGATTACGTACATTTTTTTCAGTGTAGTAGGGATTTTCCTTCCCTACAGTCCATTGTAGGTCATTCACCAGCAACTGAAGTACCTGCTTCAGAAAGAAACCCCAAAGTCCCGCTACTTTAACAATGCTTGTCCTTGGTAGAGACAAGTTACCGGTATAGAAAATTAGCCCTACCGTAAATACTTGTATTTCAGAACAGGACCTCTTATTTGAAAAATCCGCATATTTTACGCACCCCAATTTTTCAGTGGCCAAAGTTAATTAAAAAGTGCGCAAATTACGCGAGCAAATACGGTATGTGTAGTTAATAAGTAGAAGAATATTATATTGTTTTTGGTTTTTGGTCACAGTCCGTCTCTGCACTGTCATTCACTGCATTACCCAAGGAGATACCCATTCCACCCCTCTCCCTGCGATAGTGATGTGCGGGTTACATTTCTATTACGTCACAATTTCGCGGTATTTGGCAACCACTGCCTTAAGAAATATACGGTAGAAAGGAATTAAACGACGCTGTAAGTTTTCCTTTGCTGCTTCCTTCCGCTAACAAGCTGATCTTGAAATAAACGTGCCGGGTTTGTTGTCTTGTAATCGGCAATGAATTTGCCGCCTCTTTATCCCTAGTTTCAATATTACCAGCGTTGATTGGCGTCTTGGTTGCACATTTCATCTTCACACAGAGCCTTATATTTTCTGAAATCTCTGTAGTAATAGGAGATCCATTATTCTCTGTTGTACCTTTGAAACCGGAGCCCTCATCAGTCAAAAGGGATTCGGTCTCCGTAGGTGTTTTCCGGTAAGACAGATTGGAGGTGGCCGTAAGAGGAGAATGACGGGGAGGCGCCGGATCAGATCCGTCATATTGTGTGGAAGGGTTAAGGCAGCTCTATAGCAAAGACGCTGACAGGTATCCTCACGACAAAATTGACTCCCAATCCCGTCCGAGCATCTAGACCACTGCTACTACTCTACAGTATGATTCACGTAATACTAGTTCCTAAGAAGCTAATATGGCCGCATTTTCAGTGTTGACAACTATTACGTTATATCACCAAAATCGGTAAAATCATAATGCTTTGTACAGATATCGCGGGCTTAGAATGACACGAATCTATCTGACATTTTTAGCAAAATTGAGAGTTTTGTTGCACTGAATTCTGCTACATCACAGCTATCTACCATATCAATCATATGTTGACATCTCAATTATTGTTCGTGATAAAGTTAGTTTTGAAAGGTTCTAATTACGCACAGAGTTCTTTCCGGTATGGCATAGTTGCGCCCCGCGGTCAATTGGGCGGCCTAGGCATGGCACAGTTGCGCCCCGAAGAAGTCAGGTAGCAGAGTGGACATGGCATAATTGCGCCCCGATGGGCATAGTACACACGAAAGGATTATCATAAAATAAATAAATTATGCCTACTTAAAAATATTATAGTGCTAGCTGCACTGAAATCAGACAGGATATGATCAATCTTGCTACTCAAAATAACATTTTTTTATCCATCACACACAATAAATGAACTGCATTTTTTGTTTGCACACCGATATCTTAACCCTACAGTACAGGGTTTCGCAAATCGAAACTTAGAACCAATGTGAATTATTGACTCTTTACCCTTTTCACTAAACTTAACATTCATTTTACATTAACCTCACTATACGCCAGAGTCGGTGTGAAAATCACTAATAAAATGTCAAGATTGCTAAGACCCCATATTCCAACGACTCACTCATTTGTATATTTAAGCTAATAAAGTACTGCCAACTTCATGGCGTTCATTTTAACCGTAGACTATCGATAATTACCGCATAAACAGTAGAAAAACAGTTAATAAAGTGCTGCAAACTTCATGGTGTTCATTTTAACAATATCGATAATAATATTAAATTGAATAAGAAATCAATAAGGTTGGTTGATTACGAGGCTCGAGTTTCCGTATTGTCTTTTTCTCTACCTATTTCATCGGGGCGCAACTATGCCATGACCTTTTCTCTACCTGATGGGAACGGGGTGCAACTATGCCCACAAAACAGGGACACTTTTTTTATCTGCTGCATCTTGCCTGACCGTGGGGCGCAACCATGCCCTGCCCGTTCTTTCATGAGAGTGGCAAGGTTCTATTTGCATATTTCTTCTTGAATCAGGTAAACCAACGTAATCAACATTATGCTTTTAAAATAAAATGTTATGGTCAAGTATGAAATTTATCATTCAGTACCATTAATCAATTTTGATTGTTATGTGACGGTATTTGGGTAACTGCACAATATAAATATAGATTAGGCGTACTTTGAAACCACAATATTGTTGCAAGAATAATTTCACTGATATTGGTAGCACTGGTACATTTCTTCTGCTGTGTTACGTTACCTGCTGCTCATTTGTCATTGTTTATTAACATAAGAGGCCGTTTCTTTGTGCCATGTATATGTTATTTAATCGTTTTCTCATCGTAATAATAATATGTCACGAGGTAAGAGAATGGTAGAAATGGTGTTATCGAATCATTATCTACTTATTTATGCCTGATCTAATATTAAAATGCATTTTGTCTTGCAAAATGAAATTCATTGGTATGACTAAACAATCATTCATTAGACCTAACCTCAAAATTTATTTTGTTTAACCACTTGAAATGATTAGTAACTACGAATTCCGAAAACCGAATACCATTTTAAAATATATATATTGTTTATTTATTAATTTGAACTGGTTTATTTTACGACGCTTTATCAACTACGACAGTACCACCGGCGTAGCTCAGTCGGCTAAGGCGCTTGCCTGCTGATCCGGAGTTGCGCTCGAGCGTGGGTGCGATTTCCGCTTGGGTTTTTTTTTTTCGAGGTTTTCCCCAGCCGTAGGGAAAATGTCAAGTAATCTATGGCGAATTCTCGGCCTCATCTCGCCAATATCATCTCGCTATTACCAATCCCATCGACGTTAAATAACCTCGCAGTTGATATAGCGTCAACGACGGGTGGATTTTTTATTCACTAATAGAATAAAATTATTAATATTAAATTTAATAAATAACGTTCAAATTTCAAATAACACTCGCTAGTAACATTCCTTTCATGATTATTGAAAGCTTTTTCAAAGTCAAACGATGCTGTTAACATATCAGAACTGTTAACTTTAAAAGGTGACTGCCAGTTGTTGTATTTGTCAGTACCGAAATTCGAAACAAAATTAAGAAAAAAATTCAACCTGACAAATATAAAATTACTATAATCCACTAGCCCATGTAGTAATAGGATGGAAATGGTTAGGTTTCAGCCTCAGGGTATAAAGTAAGAAGACTCGAACTATACTACTAGGTACTACTGATATCACCCTCAGATCAGTCTGCGAAACCATACGAAGTAGAATACCTGCTGGTCTCTTCAAGAGACTTGAAATAGTCTTCATTAATTGGATTACAACTTCAAACAAACTTTAGAAAATATCACACTTACCTTCCTTACATTATATAAACAGAAATCATATAATAATAATAATAATAATAATAATAATAATAATAATAATAATAATAATAATAACAATAATAATAATAACAATAATAATAATAATAATCATCATCATCATTTCAGTACCTAAAATTGTGATTTTACTCCTCTGGTGATATCTGGTATTAGTTGACAACACTGAAGAAACGGCCAAATTAGCCTTTTAGGAAATACTTTTACGAGATTCTCACTATAATCTTGTCACACTTCTCGACATCACGTCATCTATCCCCTCATATAACACATTGAACAGAGAGGCATTTCATCTTCTTCGAGTATAGTCCGGGTGTCCACACCTGTGGAGTAACGGTTAGCACGTCTAGCCGAGAAACCAGGTGGCCCGGGTTCGATTCCCGGTCGGGCAAGTTACCTGGTTGAGGTTTTTTCCGGGGTTTTCCCTCAACCCAATATGAGCAAATGCTGGGTAACTTTCGGTGCTGGACCCCGGACTCACTTCACCGGCATTATCACCTTCATCTCATTCAGACGCTAAATAACCTAGATGTTGATAAAGCGTCGTAAAATAACCTACTAAAAATATATACAGTCCGGGTCAGCTTACTTAATACCGTACGGGTGAAACCTAACCATTCCCCCCCCCCCATTGCTACATAAGCTAGTGGATTATGGTCGTTTTCTAGTTGGAGGTTGAATTTTCTTTTGCCAACTTCGTTTCGAATTTCGGTACTGAGAAATACTACAACTGGTAGTGATTTTATAACTGTTATGTTGGCATCAGTGACACAAGTTGTCAATAGTTTAAATTCTGAAAATTCAAATTGTTCTAGATTTCTGAGCCCATTACTGGAAGCTAATGAAATTTGAACATACTAATAATTAATTAATATCGGTATTAATATTAATACATTATAGTTATCGCATGTGTTGCTTTGTGTTTTGGTTACAATTTCAAGATTAGAGTCAGGTAGGCTAAGTGTAAATAAATATAACGTATTTCGTGGTAATCGACAGAAACACCATCTCACATTTTAATTAATTTATTTCGTGTTTAGACTTTTATTACAACAATACAGTAAATACTCTAAAGCATACATTTCAAAGTGACATTCGTTTTCGGAATTCATACTAATCATTTCACGTGATCAAACAAAATACCCCTGTAAGTTAGATCTCGTGATTCGTAAACTGTTCAATCAAAGTAACGAATTTCATGTTGTCAGACAAAATACATTTTAATATTAGATCATACACTAATCTACTAACTACTAACATAATGTGCGAAATGTCCAGAAAAAAATATACTCTTTCACAAATCATTGAACCTTTTAGAGAACACCTCCGCAACATAAAGATGAGATGTGATAAATAAGCAAGACATCGTTATTGTTAATACTATATTATTATTATTATTATTATTATTATTATTATTATTATTATTATTATTATAGTACATGGCATTGTGTGATTTTTATCCTGTTTTGGTGATATCTAGTATTAGTTGGCAACACTGAAGAGACGGCCAAATTAGTCTTTTAGGGCCGTATTCATAGACATTTCTTAGCGCGGGCTTTCGGTGGATGATCAGCGAACTAACGTTTTTCGTATTCATAAACCAGTGTTAGCGATACGATGCGATGCGATGCGATACGATATATAATGTGATATGAGTCCAGTACAAGTAACCAATCGACAGCCGGGGCTAGTTTAGTACGCTCGTAGCGCGGACTAGTGAAATGTCTATGCGTAGCACCCTTAGAAGTTACTCTTACGTGAGCATCAATATAAAAGAAGACAAAGTGTTTAGATAACTAAATCCATGTTTTCCTCACCCATCTCTATGTTTGCCACTAAATGAAATTTTGTTTCCTCTGATCATTATATCCCACAACATGGAACACATTTTCGAAAAGAAAAGGTCTTAAATATTTTGAAGTAATTATTTCAACTTGTGGGTTTTTTTCCGTGGCGCTACAGCCCATGAAGAGCCTAGACCGACCAGACGGCTTCTGGCCTCACACCTACATGCCGAAGCAGAGGTGGATTTTTTTTTAATTGGGTTATTTTACGACGCTGTATCAACATCTCATGTTATTTAGCGTCTGAATGAAATGAAGGTGATAATGCCGGTGAAATGAGTCCGGGGTCCAGCACCGAAAGTTACCCAGCATTTGCTCATATTGGGTTGAGGGAAAACCCCGGAAAAAACCTCAACCAGGTAACTTGCCCCGACCGGGATTCGAACCCGGGCCACCTGGTTTCGCAGCCAGACGCGCTGACCGTTACTCCACAGGTGTGGACAGCAGCAGAGGTGGACGATCATCCAACCAGAATGGAGGTACCGTGTGGTTAGCACGATGATCTCCTCAGCCGTTATAGCTGCTATTTGCAACCGGATTTCGCTACCTAGCGTAGCTCCCCAAGTGCATCACTATGCTGTGTGGGTACCGGTCCCATACACTGACCGAAATTTCATGAGAAAATTTCTTCCCCCATGAGGACTCGAACCAGCGCGCATTCCGGTAACGCGAGTCCTAGGCAAGATGCCTTAGACCGCAACGCCACGGCGCGGGACCGACTTGTGGGTTACTGCCCTCAATTTCCATATATATTCCGAAATTCGAACCTCGCTCCTATGCTTCCAGGAGTGCTACCTCTACATGGATTCTAACTGAATTTGCGCACAAGCGTCTGATTTCTGGAACCTTAAAGTTTCATAAACAGAAATGTTTGAGTGGATCGTCCCATTTGTTGGACTCGGCTTTAAGAATTTAATTGTTCTGTCGTGAGAGCTGGGATCTAGGGACTCTGGATTCACATTCCTGAACAAAAGGCATTCTTGAGCGTTACGGAAAATGTTGGGAGTGACAGATTTACAGCTGTGAATTGGTAGCAGCTATCAGAGAAGCCGGGCCACTGCGTCCGCTGATGACCAATTAGTGGGGATGGAAGAAGAATTCCATCGCAACGAAAAGCTCATCAGATTGGAAACAATGCACAGGTTCCTGTCCCCGCTCTACTTCCGTCTCCCTAATGCAGTATCGTCGCGTTCAAGAAAACTGGGACACACCAATGCCAGAACACAACCACCGTGACGAACCTCACCATAAGCATAGCTTTAAATATTTAACATGTGATATGGGTTGTAACTAAAGTTGATTACTGTTGTCAACCAGAGGCCAATAACGGTCAGAATCTCTGACCGGCCAAACGGCTAGCGTGGTATCCGCTGCACCAAGCAAGAATATACACTAGAACCTCAATTATCCGTGGTAATGAAGGGGGTGAGCTGAACGGTTAATCGAAAAAATCGGATAATCCCTACCATAGAAGAATTGTTTCATAATGCAGTTTCGAAATTTTCTCCGTGGTCATGTGTTTTAACACATTAGGTATAGTTCGACAACTTCAAGTGAAACCCCGTAAAACACGCCAACTTCTGGAATCTCTCTCTTTCTTTCTTCTCTCTCCCTCGCTCCTCGTCATTCAGTCACCAATCACCACGTAAATATCTGAGAGGGTGTGTGTGGGCATCGCGACCAATAGAAGAACCACTCTCCATTATTACCACAATAACGGATTCTTCATTTTTGCCTCGACTATCGGCTAGGAAGGTTCCATTATGCTAGCATTGCAGGCAACTAGTCAACCTTTTAATGGTTTTGTTAGCAGGTTTGACAAACTGTGTGTGGACCTGCAAGTACATAGTGCATAGTGCTCTCTCCCTTCCCCCCCGTGCTTTCTCACTTGCTCCTCCCCAAGACAGCCAGCGCTCACGTAGTAACTCGGTCAGGGTTTCAGTTCTATTTGTCAATCTATAGTGGATCAGAAGTTTTAACTATAATAGCTCTGTTTGAAAGAGTGAGTGAAGAAAGAATAATGCTGAAACTGATCAGGAAGAGAAAAAGGAATTGGCTAGGTCATTCACTGAGAAGAAACTTCCTACTAAAGAATTCACTCGAAGGAATGGTGAACGGGAGAAGATTTCGAGGCAGAAGAAGATATCAAATATAAGACGGCATTAAGATATATGGATCATATGAGAAGACTAAGAGGAAGGCAGAAAATAGGAAAGACTGGAGAATGCTGGGTTTGCAGTGACAGAACACCATGAATGAATGTAAATGACGGGTTTCTAAGGGTCAAGAAAACTTCCTATGATAGATTTATGTGGAAAGATGGGAAAACTATAGGTCTCATATTATAGATTTAATTAATTTATACACTTTATCCTTGTTTTTTTTTATTAAATATCGCACAGTTGTAACTCCAATCTCGTATTCCGATGTGAGATGAACCACAGTTCCTCTTTTCCAAAACCACTCAATTAAGGTGGGTGCTCCTGTTATGGCCATGTTCCTGATATGCCCCCCCCCCATTGTGAGTTAGTTAACCAAAAAATCAGCTAAATTGGCGCAGCATCCAGTGAAAGGGCATCCTGGTATGTCACTTGATCGTTTTCCATCCAGTCAGGTTGAGCAATATGGCGTCAGTTGCCTGTTTTGCGGTTCATGTCACCTCTTCTTATTTTTCTCTGGTAAGTCTCCTTTGTTTTATGCATGTTTTTCAAAGACTTCTTTCATGAAAACCATCGTACTCCATTCAGTTTTTAATGTTCTATTGATTGGTGTTGTAGTTGATGGCGTAAATCACACGATTTTCGTGAAAGCTTACCTGCCCCTGATATGGCCATATCAAACGCACCATGGCCATATCAAGTTAATTTCACTTTTATTTGTTCACCTGACAAATTTACATGCCTTATAGCTGGGATTACGCAAAAATTTTGTATTTTAAGAAAAACAACTTAATTGTTTATGGAAAAACCTGTTTTGACTACACTTTTGAATTATAAAAAAGATTGAGTGTCATTTTTATTCATTTTACACCAAAATTATTTAATTTTAGCACAACTGCGCTATCAAACTGAAAACAATCACGATTTGTAGAACATGGAACAAGGGTGGCCATATCATGTACACATGTTCCTGATATGGCCACTAGGTAGACTTTTGACATTTGGGACTTTTTGGACAATTAAGGCTATTTTTATGGAAAAAGGAAATTGTTTTAAGAAAGTCCATTGGACTGAGAACGAGTAAGAAAAAAGTGGTTTACATTTTTTTTCAAAATGGCGGCTAGAAAAATTCTCAAACCTTAGCATGGCCATATCAGTGACACCTACCTTATATGCACTTATCTTCGATGCTTACTTAGCACAACACATTTTATTCTTTTGGCACTTCTGCAAGTCGTTTTGCAGAGAAATTAAACAGGTCACTCGAACAGTAGATCATGTGTATGGACAAAGGCTTGTATTACATCACTCTGTATAAAAATACGTCTAATGTAATGTGCAGTACTCAATATTTTTTCTGCAATAAAAAAGGGGAGAATGACAGACGGATAATCCAACAATCGGTTAATAGGGTGACGGATAATCGGGGTTCTACTGTACTTTGCAGTCTGAAGACCAGTCATTCATAATTTTCTGTTCAAGGACAGGTCTTTCACTGGAAACCCAGCAACCTTCAATCTTCTCTATTTACCGCCTTCCTCTTAGTCTCCGCATACGATCCATAAATTTTCATCTGATATCTCTTCTACCCCAAACGTTTCTCTCGTTCACCTTTCCTTCCAGTGAATTCTTCAGTAGGCAGTTTCCTCTTAGCCAATGAGCAATGACCCAGCTAATTTCTTTTTCTCTTTCTGATCAGTTTCTGCATTATTCTCTCTTCACAAATTCTTTCTACCACAACTTCATTTCTTATTTTGTCTCAGTATAGATTCTAACCAGCATCGTGATGCACTTGGGGAGCTATGATAGGTAGCGAAATCCGGTTGCGAAAGCCAGCTATAACGACTGGGGGGGATCATCGTGCTAACCAAACGATAGCTCCATTCTGGTTGGATGATCGTCCACCTCTGCTTCTGCATATAGGCATGAGGCCAGCAGCCGGATGGTCGGTCTGGGCCCTTCACGGGCTGTAGAGACACGGATTATTGTTATTATAGGTTCTAAATCTGATTATTGTTTTTGCTCGACCATGCCGAAATGTAGTAATTATACACCTGGTAGCAGTCCTTTAATGCATGTCATTAAAGTACAACTATTCATTAAAGTTCAGGTTTTCGATTATTTTCGGATATGCAATCGAAAAACAACTAGGGAAATGTCAAGGAGGCTGGAAATCCAATACTGTCGCAGAAGGTTATGTTCTGTTACTATAATAATTAGCGTTAATTGTAAATAATATTCAAATAAATTCAATTTGTCACCTCGTTTTTCAATTCTAAATCAATTTGCAGGTTATATCAAGACTAATGTTCTCTAGGTTATATCAAGGTCAATGATATTCGTGCCTCGGAAAAAACCAATACTTTCGCGTCTGCGCACATCTCACAATTCAGATCTGTCCCGTTCGTCACTTAACAAAACTATAACATGAAATAATTTCAAGTTAGAAATATGGTCGAGCATAAAAAGTCGTATGAAACTTGCCTATAATGGTAATTAAGAAGCTCGTATGAAAATTATGAAACACGCTTGCGCTCGTTTCATAAACAAACATACTTGCGTCTTAATTACTACCATTATAGGCTCGTTGCATAATGTACTATTATATTACTGTTATTGGTCAGATTCGAACCCGGGCGAAAGCAACGGATTTTGAAAGGCAGTTAAATCTAATATTAGTATGGCTTCCTTAGGGAAGACGGTGAAAATACATCATACTCGTAATCAATATTGTTGGAGAATGATTGGGATATCACAGGGGCTACGAAGTACGCTGAGAAAAATCATTTATTTCCTGCAAAACGAATAAATAAATAATTAAATAAATAAACAAAAACGAACAAACAAACAAACAAGTAAGTAATTAAGTGCATAAATAAATATCTAAATAGATAGATAAATAAATAAATAAATAAATAAATAAACAAATAAATAAATGACTATACAAAAGGCAACAAAAATAAGACATGACGTATTTTTAAAATTCATCTATTATTTATAACCATGATGTTCTTAAAGATGTATAATTTTGTTGAGGTCATAAACAACACCAAACAGGGTTTACGTAATTCTGGAGGAAAAGGGATACAAGGGTTAAAAGAAAAAGGAATGTCCCATTTTTTAATATAAGAGGGGGATTATAAGAAAAAAAGTTCATCTCTCTAGAGCAACGTTTAGAATGGCTGATCATGAAAGGACCGGGCCCGGGTTCAAATCCTGGTTGGAATAGGTCAAATTAAAGAAGTACCTAATTTCTCACGCCTTCTATTCTGTAGGTGAATTCATGACATTTAATAACACTTCATGAAATTGATACTAAAACTATGTGTTGTACTAGTAGACTATATTGTAAATCTCGTCTGTATATATTTCATCTAGACTGTGACTATAAATTAAGATTTTATAATAGTATTAAGTTTTTTGACTTGTTCCATATTCTAGCTGTAAGCATGTATGAATACCATGGAATGTTAATAAATACAATACAATACAATACAATACACCTGGGAGGTCTTCTCCGGGGATTCCTCAACCTATTAAGAACTAAATGCTGGGTAACTTTCGGCGCAGGACCCTGGATTCATTTCCCTGGCATCACCACCTTTATCTCACTCAGAGTCTAGGTAACCGTAGCATTCAATAAAGTTTTTGAAATAAATCAAATAAAAATTAAAAACTTAAATTTCTGAAAAAAAAAAAGTCTTAAAAATATTGAGGGATGATTAAGCTACTGGGCAAATTTCGCGAGTATATGAAGTAGGTTTGAAATTTGGATTTAAATTGAGAGATTATTTTAAAAGTCTCAATGACTCATTGCTGACGCCAGCGTTTCTGGCGCGTGTCCTTGAGTACAAGGCACAATCTGCGAGCATATGTTGATAGTGTAGCTGAGAATGATACCACCTCCTATACACGTCACATCAGCAATCTGCCAACCACAGTGCCAGTCTTACTGCCAAAACTGCGACAAACGTAAGATACTCGCACTTAAATTTCCTGCGGTGTGTTCTTGCGTACAGTGTCCAGTCAGTGATTTTCTGTTGCCAATGCAGCTGAGAACGGTACCTCTTCCTAAATACACGTCACAACAACAATCTGCCAATCACAATTGTCAGCTTTATCGCCCATAGACTGCTACAAACGTCAGACACTTGCACTTAAGGTTCCCATTACGTATTTCATATGCCAAAAACGGTGGCGCGTTCTGTGTTAGAAACCAGACAACCAACAATCAACCGTATTGTTAAGATCATAAAAACTGAAGGACAACTTTATGAATGGTACAAATTGTCAATATATTTGCTAGGTTGATTCATTTCTATACATATCTATTCAGGTAATTGAATATGGATGCCCTCTAGCCAGGTGTGCTAACTACTTGAAAAAAAAATGGAAATCGGACTTCCGCTGATTTTCATTTTAATTGTTTCGTTCTTCAGTGAGAGCGATTTAAATTAAATTACACTTTCATTATAATCATACTCATCGTAGTCTTTCTTCGAGGATATACAATTTATGACGTACATCCTTCCTTTTTCAAAATATATGAACCCAACATTATTAGACATGGGATTTTGAGGTTATGAGATTGGCACGTTATATGGCTACCGAATGGGGAAATTCAAGACAACACAAGTCAAGGGACATACTCTCAGTCCCTGTGGGATGGAGGTAAAATAGCCAATTTCTTGCCGGGGATGGAATCGGGTTTCTCTGGATTTGTGACTGTAGAGAATTCTCAGTTAAGAGAGGACTGCAGGTCTTACGGGAGCAGTGAGGCAACAGTCCTAGCTTCGCAGCCAGCACCTAGTACAACACCTGCTATAAGTTATGCACTCATGCTTACAATGGAATCTGTGCTAAGACCACTAATATTTAAGTAAATGACATCCCTGGAATCTAGAACACTGCAAACACAATCTTTATGCAGATGATTTACTAATTTATATTCACACACTTCCTATCTCAATGAAGAAATACGCAAACTAAAGGAGCATCTCGAATTTACATCTGCATAGAAAAGAAAGTTTCCATTGACTCTCAATGCATTACAATCACAAGCAATCCTAATATGACACCAAGGTTTATTATGCAATATTACTCTTTGTCTTCCAGTCAAATTAAACGGCACAATAAACCCTTTTGCTTCCTGTGTTAAAAATCTTCTAGTTTACTTACATACGTATTTCAATTGGGACACCCAAGTAGGCCTAACACATATTACCGAAAAAGTGTTTTATGCTCGACCATGCCGAAATGTAGTAATTATGCATCTAATAGCAGCCCTTTAATGGATCTCATTAAAGTACACCTATTCATTAAAGTTCAGGTGTTCGACCAATCAGAAAATACCATTGTAGCAATATGAAAGCGCAAGCATCGATTATTCTCGGATATGCAATCGAAAGACAAAAATAAATCAATAAATCACCTATATTTGAAATAAAGTCAGTTCTGTTACTATAATAATTAGCGTTAATCGTAAATAATATTCAAATAAATTCAATTTGTCATCTCGTTTTTCAATGTCTAATTCAATTTCAAGGTTATATCAAGATTAATGTTAATTTTACTCTCTAGATTATATCAAGGTCAATGTCGACATTTGTTTCTCGGAAAAAAATCAATACTTTCGCGTCTGCGCACATCTCACAATTTACGAGGTATTGCACAAGGTCAGTTCCGCTCCTCAGTCAGATAAGAATAACATGAATACTTATGAATAATTTCAAGTTAGAAATATGGTCGAGCATAAAATGTCGTATGAAACTTGACTATAATGGTAATTAAGACGCTCGTATGAAAATTATGAAACGAGCGCAAGCGAGTTTCATAAACATACTCGCGTCTTAATTACTACCATTATAGGCTCGTTGCATAATGTACTATTATACTTATTTCCTTGATATTGAAAGTTCATTATAATATTGATCAATGCTACTTTTTACACAAATGTCATAGGCCTAACTGGATGTTTTACTTTGAGAAAAAGCCTGTAATTCTTTTCTGAACTGAATATTTTAGAATTGGTTTTCACTTTTTTGTCACATCCTCTAGAAAAAATTTTTGTCCAGCCAAAAATAGCCATAAATCATTAGCAACATTTACAGCTTCGATAAGAGACTTTTTTTACTATCATTGTCACAACATACATATTCTTCATCACTTTCACTCACACCACCATCTTCTTGCACTACACTAATGACAATACCCTCTTCTGTGTCCTCATTTTCAACAGTCACTGCACTGTAGATATCAATGAAATCTTCTGGTTTCACGTCTGTAGGTATGTTATTCTTCTCACATATCTGTCTCCAGAGTTCTGGGCGCAACTCTTCAATGCCATCGGCAAGTTCTTGTTTTTCTTCTTCAATCATTGACAAAATTCCGAACTTTCGCCAGTAATTCATTATAACCGTTCAGGGCAGGCTTCTCCATGCTGAAGTGAACATTTCCATGGCTTCTAAAATTGATATGTAGGTGTTATCACCTATAGTTATTCTTATGAGGATTTTTCTAATCAGCTTTGAACGGTAACGTAGTTTGACGGCACGAATTCGTTGTAATGATCATATGTATCATGAAGTTGAAATTTTTATTTTCGTTGCAGTGAAATTTTCGTTATATTGACGTTCGTACAATTGAAATAATTTAACATGGAACCTTAATGCAGGTAAGGAAGGGGAATACAATTTTTTTTCGTTGTAGTGACGAATTCGTTAAACTGACGTTCGTTAAAACATTTGACTGTAGCACAAAAAAATTTCAAATGCACTATCACCTTTACCTTTTTAACTGTACTGTAGAGTATGCCATTAGGAAAGTTCAGGCTAACAGAGAGGGTTTGGAATTGAACAGGTTACATCAGCTGCTTGTCTATGCGGGTGACGTGAATATGTTAGTAGAAAATCCACAAACAATCAGGGAAAATACAAGAATTTTACTTGAAGCAAGTAAAGCGACAGATTTGGAAGTAAATCCCGAAAAGACAAAGTATATGATTATGTCTCGTTACGAGAATATTGTACGAAATGGAAATATAGAAATTGGAAATTTATCCTTTGAAGAGGTGGAAAAATTCAAATACCTGGGAGCAACAGTAACAAATATAAATGATACTCGGGAGGAAATTAAACACAATAAATATGGAAAATGCCTGTTATTATTCGGTTGAGAAGCTTTTATCATCCAGTCTGCTGTCAAAAAATCTGAAAGTTTGAATTCATAAAAAGTTATATTACCGGTTGTTCTTTATGGTTGAGAAACTTGGACTCTCAATTTGAGAGAGGAACATAGGTTAAGGGTGTTTGAGAATAAGGTGTTTAGGAAAATATTTGGAGCTAAGAGGGATGAAGTTACAGGAGAATGGAGAAAGTTGTACAACACAGGACTGCACGCATTGTATTCTTCACCTGACTTAATTAGGAACATTAAATCGTGACGTTTGAGGTGGGCAGGGAATGTAGCACGTATGGGCGAATCCAGAAATGCATATAGAGTGTTAGTTGGGAGGCCGGAGTGTAAAAGACTTTTTTGGAGGCCGAGACGTAGATGGGAAGATAATATTAAAATCGATTTGAGGGAGGTGGAATATGATGGTAGAGACTGGATTAATCTTGCACAGGATAGGGACCAATGGCGGGCTTAAATGAGAGCGGCAATGAACCTCCGGGTTTCTTAAAAGCCAGTAAGTTTACCCAAACACCATCGATTTACATTGGTTCATGGTCTACCAATAACATTTGGATTAGGCTGTGCCTCGTATTATTATTATTATTATTATTATTATTATTATTATTATTATTATTATTATTATTGTTGTTGTTGTTGTTGTTGTTGAAATATAAAATCTCATTTCTGCATAGCCAATTTTAGAATATATTATCAATGGCCACTATTTAAAGAATATGTTATTATAAAACTACTTCATAATTTTGTTATAGATTGGTAACACAACCAGTTTCCCATAATTCTCATCGAAACACAGCTAGCCCCAATGCAATGTGACAAACTGACAGTCTTCGAAGATGATCACAGTCTAGTATATACAGTCACGAAGCTCAGTACGTAGTAAATATCCATCCACAGATAGTTGCTTACCACTAGGATAGCTAACATCGCCTCATTACAGACAATGCGAAATAGTACCTGCACAGTCTATTGTTCCTAGCACCCTCACAACTCAAGCTTCGTGTCTGTATATACTAGACTGTGTGATGATGCAAGTCCTCCTACTTTTATTTCTGTCTTCAGTACATGGCGTCACTGTCTTCTTGTACACAGTCCGACAGCAATACTACTGCGGATGCAATGTTATCTTATGACTGCAAAAATATCACTGCTTTCTGTTACACGTAAAATGTGACATTTTCCCGTTTGTATTTACAATACAGACAGAGTCATGTCAAATCTTAATTTTTACTAGAAGTAGGAAGGCTTGGGCAGCATTTGAAATAAATCGTTTCAATTTTTAAAAGTTTCGCTCTCAAGGATGTCCAACTGTGGTAACAAATAAAGGCCCATTCACAATGAAAATTAAACATAACCGTAACATAAACACAGAAGTTTGCGCCCAGGCTACCAAATGGGATCATTCACAATGATTCACATAAGCATTGACATAAACATTACCGTAAGACGTTAACATAAAAGTTTGCAAACTCCAAACTTTCATGCTTATGTTTACGTGATCTGCAAACAGAACATAATCGTGGAGCGCTGAAGTATAAGACAGAATATGAGGAAATGGCGTCGTTGTTATGTTTCCATGGTTACCAAGTATGTTTGCTGTTATGTTTATGTTCCCATTGTGAATGATGGTATGACTTCTTGATTTTACTGTAACGTTAAGTTAACGCTTACGTTATGTTTAATTTTCATTGTGAATGAGCCTTAAGAACAACACATTTCGTGATGGTATATTTGTCCCAGGATTTCATACGCCAAGCTAGAAGTGTATTAAGATAGGCATGTATGCACATTACTATGGTTGCAATGCAGCTCTTCTCTACACTTTAATCATCGGAGTGTTTACATGCTTTTTCTTTCGTGGAACGAGATGCAAAAATTCTGCTATATTTTGTTTCACCACTCCTTTTCATGTTAACAAGAGGTTCAAAAAACAGGAAAACAAAACAAAACTAGAAATAAAAAGAGCCCACATTCTCATTTCGCATATGGAATTCTCTGTTCTGTATTCGCTAGGAATGTGTCTATCCCCATGCAACCATAAATTAGATAAAAATCAACCATTCTTCGTCCGTTATGTGTTGCGGGCTGAACCCCCCCACACCGTCGTCACCCCTCCGCCAATTCCCTGGTCTGTGGACCCTATTTATATTAGAAACATAACAACGACAATACCGTTTGCGTGCAAAACGTTAATTAACGTTAGAAAAGAGCAGGACAATAGCAGACAAAACAGACATAAATAATTCCAGGGATTGGGGAAAACTTTCTCTCCCTTTTTAAGCATAGATGACACTTGATAATGGCGGGAATTGTTCCTCTGGCATTGTGCACCTGTGCTATATTTTTTTGGTGGCAGTCCGATTGTTATTCGCTCGCAGCAACTTTATACAAAAGGGGTAACGAGCATTGTCTTGAGACAGAAGGGATATACACAGGCTCTCTCATTTATGCACGGGTTCAAGTCTATGCAGGTTATTGGAATATGTGCTAAGTACACATCAAATCCGTGTGTTACGTGTATGTATCGTAATGAACTGAAGAAGATGGAGAAAATAAGAGAAAGAATGTGAGGAATATGACGAGAAACACAAAGGAGAAAGGAAGTGAACAATATGGAGGAAAATGAGGAGGGCCAGAAATAAAAGATAAAATTAGGAGAAGGAAGTAGATGGAAAATGGAAGTGAAGAAGATGAGCAGGAAGATAAAGAAGAAAAGAAGTGAAGAAAGAGGAAGAAAATAAGGAAAATAATGTGAAGAATATGAGACGGAATTCAAGAAGATTAAAGAAAATAAGGGAAATAATGGAAGAAGATGAGGAGGAATATATAGAAGAAAAGAAGTGAAGAAAGTGGAAGACAATGAGGGAAATAATGTGAAGAAGATGAGGAGGAATATAAAGAAGAAAAGAAGTGAAGAAGGAGGAAGAAAATAAGGAAAATAATGTGAAGAAGATGAGGAGGAATATACAGAAGAAAAGAAGTGAAGAAAGTGGAAGACAATAAGGGAAATAATGTGAAGAAGATGAGGAGGAATATAAAGAAGAAAAGAATGAAGAAGGAGGAAAAAATAAGGGAAATAATGTGAAGAAGATGAGGAGGAATATATAGAAGAAAAGAACTGAAGAAGGAGGAAGAAAATAAGGGAAATAATGTGAAGAAGATGAGGAGGAATATATAGAAGAAAAGAAGTGAAGAAAGTGGAAGACAATAAGGGAAATAATGTGAAGAAGATGAGGAGGAATATAAAGAAAAAAAGAAGTGAAGAAGGAGGAAGAAAATAAGGAAAATAATGTGAAGAATATGACACGGAATTCAAGAAGATTAAAGAAAATAAGGGAAATAATGGGAAGAAGATGAGGAGGAATATATAGAAGAAAAGAAGTGAAGAAAGTGGAAGACAATAAGGGAAATAATGTGAAGAAAATGAGGAGGAATATAAAGAAGAAAAGAAGTGAAGAAAGTGGAAGACAATAAGGGAAATAATGTGAAGAATATGAGACGGAATTCAAGAAAATTAAAGAAAATAAGGGAAATTATGGGAAGAAGATGAGGAGGAATATAAAGAAGAAAAGAAGTGAGGAAGGAGAAAGAAAATAAGGGAAATAATGTGAAGAAGATGAGGAGGAATATATAGAAGAAAATAAGTGAAGAAGGAGAAAGAAAATGAGGGAAATAATGTGAAGAAGATGAGGAGGAATATAAAGAAGAAAAGAAGTGAAGAAGGAGGAAGAAAATAAGGAAAATAATGTGAAGAATATGAGACGGAATTCAAGAACATTAAAGAAAATAAGGGAAATAATGTGAAGAATATGAGACGGAATTCAAGAAGATTAAAGAAAATAAGGGAAATTATGGGAAGAAGATGAGGAGGAATATAAAGAAGAAAAGAAGTGAAGAAGGAGAAAGAAAATAAGGGAAATAATGTGAAGAAGATGAGGAGGAATATATAGAAGAAAAGAAGTGAAAAAGGTGGAAGAAAATAAGGGAAATAATGTGAATCAGATGAGGAGGAATATACAGAAGGAAAGAAGTGAAGAAGGAGGAAGAAAATAAGGGAAATAATGTGAAGAAGATGAGGAGGAATATAAAGAAGAAAAGAAGTGAATGAGGAGGAAGAAAATAAGGGAAATAATGTGAAGAAGATGAGGAGGAATATGAAGAAGAAAAGAAGTGAAGGAGGAGGAAGAAAATAAGGGAAATAATGTGAAGAAGATGAGGGGAAATATAAAGAAGAAAATAAGTGAAGAAAGTGGAAGACAATAAGGGAAATAATGTGAAGAAGATGAGGAGGAATATAAAGAAAAAAAGAAGTGAAGAAGGAGGTAGAAAATAAGGGAAATAATGTGAAGAAGATGAGGAGGAATATATAGAAGAAAAGAAGTGAAGAAGGAGGAAGAAAATAAGGGAAGTAATGTGAAGAAGATGAGGAGGAATATAAAGAAGAAAAGAAGTGAAGGAGGAGGAAGAAAATAAGGGAAATAATGTGAAGAAGATGAGGAGGAATATAAAGAAGAAAAGAAGTGAAGGAGGAGGAAGAAAATAAAGGAAATAACGTGAAGAAAATGAGGAGGAAGAAAAAGAAGAAAAGAAGTGGAAGAGGAAGAAAATAAGGGAAATAACGTGAAGAAGACGAGGAATACAAAGAAGAAAAGAAGTGAAGAAGGAGGTAGAAAATAAGGGAAATAATGTGAAGAAGATGAGGAGGAATATATAGAAGAAAAGAAGTGAAGAAGGAGGAAGAAAATAAGGGAAATAATGTGAAGAAGATGAGGAGGAATATAAAGAAGAAAAGAAGTGAAGGAGGAAGAAAATAAGGGAAATAATGTGAAGAAGATGAGGAGGAATATAAAGAAGAAAAGAAGTGAAGAAAGTGGAAGACAATAAGGGAAATAATGTGAAGAAGATGAGGAGGAATATAAAGAAGAAAAGAAGTGAAGGAGTAGGAAGAAAATAAGGGAAATAATGTGAAGAAGATGAGGAGGAATATAAAGAAGGAAAGAAGTGAAGAAGGAGGAAAAAATAAGGGAAATAATGAGAAGAAGATGAGGAGGAATATATAGAAGGAAAGAAGTGAAGGAGGAGGAAGAAAATAAGGGAAATAATGTGAAGAAGATGAGGAGGAATATATAGAAGAAAAGAAGTGAAGAAGTAGGAAGAAAATAAGGGAAATAATGTGAAGAAGGTGAGGAGGAATATAAAGAAGAAAAGAAGTGAAGGAGGAGGAAGAAAATAAGGGAAATAATGTGAAGAAGATGGGGAATATGAAGTAGATAGGAAGTGAAGAAATTGAAGAAAATAAGGGAAAAACATGAAGAAAATGAGAAGGAAGATGAAGAAGAAAAGAAGTGAAGAAGGAGGAAGAAAATAAGGGAAATAACGTGAATAAGAAGAAAAGGAACGCAAAGAAGATAGAAAGTGAAGAAGATGGAGGAAAATAAGTGAAATAACGTGAAGATGATGAGAAGAAATGTAAAGAAGAAAGGCAGTGTAGAAGAAAAAAATAAGAGAAATAATGTAAATAAGATGAGAAGAAAGGTAAAGTAGAAAGGAAGTGAAGAAGATGAAGGAAAATAAGAGGAATAACGCGAAGAAGATGAGAAGAAAGGTTAGAAAGGAAGTGAAGAAGATGAAAAAATAAGATAAATAATGTGAAGAAGATGAGAAGAAAGGTTAGAAAGGAAGTGAAGAATATAAAGGAAAATAAGAGGAATAACGCGAAGAAGATGAGAAGGAACGTAAAGAAGAAAGGAAGTGAAGAGACGGAAAAAATTAAGTGAAATTAAGTGGAAAAAAAACAGTGATTATGAGGGAAAGGGAGTGAAGATGAGGGAAGACGAAAAAGTAAGTATGGAAGATGGGGAAGAAAAGAAGGGAATATGGAAGTGTAGAAGATGGAGGAAATGGATTGGAAGTGGTTGTGAAGAAGATGAGGACTCGCACGAATTTTCTATGACGACTTAAAGCCGATTTATTTTTCAGGAGGCAATTTATAAGACATATACTGTAATAAATGAAGTCTGGAGTGATAAAAGCCTTTAGTACGAACATTAACTTTCCACATGCTGAGGGGGAGGTATAAATAATATCTTATACAGCTGTTTTTAAATTAATTTCATTACGAATGCTTTTACACAGCGACCTTAAGGAAAACAAACGTAAGGCTCTAGGAATTTGCGTTGTATGGGTGCCAGGTAAGTCTAGCGTCCCTGATCGGTGTACCCCCCGAGGCGGCGGTTCCTGTGGGCCCCTCTGCTCTGCGGTTTTACTGCATTTAATTATAACTTGCAACAAGACGCTACGAGTTATAGAAAATTATATATAATTTCCAAGGAGATATATACGAACACCGAAGGCGGTAGCTCATAGTTCCAAAATTGGAAGATCATGGTACTAGGTATGCTTTAATTGCTATAGCGAAATACTTAACGAATACCTTCAACTAGACTAGTCGGTTTTATCTTGTTTCAGACTCATATATCACCCATGACTGACAGTGCCATCAATGTCTGTTGCTATTGTTTTCTCAAGTTTTATACCCCATGTTTAACAACGGGGCATTATAGAATAAATTGCATACTACGTAATCATCAATACTCTTTTGTTTTATTTAATAAAAACGCATGAGTTTCCGCTGTTAAAAATTCCCAAAGTATATCAAATTCTCAAATTTTGAGAAATGTTGGAAGGCTTTTTATTCTATTCCAAAGACAAAGACTTGTGTGTCTGCAAACTGTGTATATTTTTGTGTGGCGTTACTTTGTTCATAGTGTGATTTTTCTCATTATTTCTGTTACTGCATTTGTATTTTTGATGGTGTGGAAGAGAAGGCCTGATGGCCTTAACTATGAATGAATGAATGAATGAATGAATGAATGAATGAATGAATGAATGAATGAATGAATGAATGAATGAATAAATAAATAAATAAATAAATAAATAAACAAATAAATAAATAAATAGATTTATACTAATAATAAATCTGTAGCCGAAATTTTTCTCGTAATTTTCGATTTTCCAAAAATAATTGATCCTAACATATATAATTAACCACCCTGAAACCGAAAATCGCTGTTTTGAAATTTTTGTTTATATGTCTGTCTGTCTGGATGCTTGTTACCTTTTCACGCGATAATGGCTGAACCGATTTATATGAAAATTGGAATATAAATTAAGTTCGTTGTAACTTAGATTTTAGGGTATATGGCATTCAAAATACATTATTTAAAAGGGGAGTTACAAGGGGGCCTGAATTAAATAAATCGAAATATCTCGCTTATTATTGATTTTTGTGAAAATTGTTACTTAACAAATGTTTCTTTAAAAATGATTTCCGATAAGTTTCATTCTCCGAAAGAGTTTGATAGGGCTGATATTTAATGAGATAAATGCGTTTTAAAATTAAAATAACTACCATCTAAGGCCGTGTAATGAAACAAAAAACAAATGAATTCGTCTATAAGGGGCCTTGGACAACAACAATCGAGAGCTATGAAAGATAGCCTACAGAGAATGTTTCTGTGTTTGTAGGAAGTAATATCGGTAGCTAAATTAACCGATTTGTATAATTAATTATTATTTCACCATTGGAAAGTGTAGAAAGTGTAGTTTCTCTAGATGGACATAATGCTATAATGTTATTACAGTAACTTCTGAGTGAATTGAGGACAGGTAAGATTAAAATAGCTTCTTATGCACAGAAAACGTGATAGGCTATTCTGTATATTCGTTTCCTGCATTTCCTAAAATAATTTTTATGACCAAATGAGTGGTCTCTGGATCAATGTGATCGCATTTTAAATTTTTAATTCAATTTAAATTAAGTAACATAATAAACGATTTATCCTTCTATCAAACACGAATGTTCCCTGGATCAAATGTCCTATTTTAATTATGTAATTACTTTATATTTATTTCTAACGGGTGCAGCGGAGCGCACGGGTACGGCTAGTAAATAAATAAATAAATAAATAAATAAATAAATAAATAAATAAATAAAGACAATCAGCAATAGAAGGTGTACAGATAATACTCCTCGCTTACTAAACGTGACCGGATTGTTTCCAAAAATCACGAAAATACACTTTAATTAAAGAAACATAAATTAATTTAATATATAATTTTGTACTTTAAATTTATTTTACTAATGTATAGGCACCACTGATGCATATCTTCAATATTGTATAGGTTACATTTTATCTTTCCACGGACCCGGCGGTGCACAGCTCAGCGGCACACATGAAGGCGTGGAAAGATAAAATAAATACACTTTATTTCAGTACGCCTACATACGCGTCATACTGGCTTTCTAGAGTATTCATCTCAATTCTTAATAGGCATACTTTATATTTCAAATAAAAGTTTTAAAATGATGCACTGACATAATAATTCTAATTGCATTTGTTATCACATATAAGGTTCTAGAAACTTGTTACCAAAAGCTTATTTTTATTTATGCTTATTTGTATTAGCTATTTCAGGTATTGCTAGCAGCGAGTCACAAAATTGAACGAAATTATTTCTAATCCAAAATACTTTTATCATTTCATCTGTATTTGTCACAGTGCCACATTTGGCTTTCCAGAGTATTCATCCCAATTCTTAACCCTATCCGCTCGAATGAGTCCATTTGGAATCACTAATATTTCTGTAATCTCTGACTCATACAATTTGCCTGATGATTCCATTTGGTTTCCTCAGAAGTAGTTTCGTTCTTTACAGATAGAGTTCAGCACCCGTCAATTCCTTGGCAAGTTTTTATTAGGAAGGGGATTGCTTTGTTTTATTTTTTGGTACTCCGTGGCGTCTCTATGATCTTGTGCACCCATAATTGTGGAAAATCATAAAAAATATTCAGGTCAGATATCGTTAATAATTCAATCATTAAAACATCAGATGAGAAAGGGTCAATAATTCATACCGTCAATACTTATTTAAATGAGATAAACCAGCATAATTTTAATCTGTAATTTTTTATCATATAAAGGTGTATAAAATTTTTTGTTAATACTTTGGGATCATTGGTGCATACTTGTATTATTTCAGGTCATTCTTTCAAATCAAAATAATCTTCGACTTCACGTCCACATTCACAGAATTTCGACATATATGCATTTTTTTTTCAAGAAAGAAATCTAACCTTTCCAGACTAGTAGCAAATTCCACAACTGATTACTAAAAATGGAGGGAATAAGCTGATTCCCTATGTTACCAACTCCCAATGTTACGATGTAAATGGCAGTGGCGCACCCGAGTCCATTTGCCGCGAATTTCAAACTCAAGAGAATTTTAGAAAATGGCAATTTTTTCTAAAAGAAAAAAATCTGGATTACAATGTATGGTCCACACCTGTGGAGTAACGGTTAGCGCGTCTGGCTGAGAAACCAGGTGGCCCGGGTTCGATTCCCGGTCAGGGCAAGTTACCTGGTTGAGGGTTTTTCCGGGGTTTTCCCTCAACCTAATATGAGCAAATGCTGGGTAACTATCGGTGCTGGACCCGGGACTCATTTCACCGGCATTATCACCTTCATCTCATTCAGACTCTAAATAACCAAAGATGTTGATAAAGCGTCGTAAAATAACTTACAAAAACAATGTATGCAGGAACTTTTTTAAAACAAAAAGCAATAATTGGAGAAGAATTCTTTCAGATATGTCTCACCGTATCCCAAAATTCACTCATCTAAGTCAACCCATTACGGAGTAACTTTTTTCCTACAAAATACATATTTTTAACAAGTTTCATAACAGACAAATTGTTATATAATAAACCAGCGTTTCTCAAACTATGGTCTGCGGACCACCTGTTGTCCTCGAGGTCTGCCCTTGTGGTCCTTCAAAAAAGACAGAAGAAAAAATAAAACTCGAACGAATTGCGTATCACACTATAGCTTAAAATCTCAGAGTTTGGAAATGACACATGGCAATCTAATTTCACTTTTTCTCCCAGTACAGGCATTTTATGAAAATTATTACCCTACCCGTCTATCGAATTCCCACTCTACTCTCAGCAACAAAAGAGGGATTTAAAGCACTATATACGTGGTGTTTCTCGACATCTTTTCCCTGCACATCTGGCGCCGCGCCTGTAATCCAGCCAGGGACCACCCAAATTCATAACAGAGGACCAAAGTACCGAACCTTAATTCAATTTTAAAATATAAGTACAGTATACTGGTATTAAAATATGCTATGAAAATGACAAATTTGCTTTTGAAGGGAACAAGAGTAAGGTGGTCCGCGGAATTGTTCTGGCTTTAAAAAGTGGTCCCCACTTCAAAAAAAGTTTGAGAAACGCTGTAACAAACAGTTTGGAAGATAGACAGAGTGGGTTTGCAGTAAAAAATTCACTTTTCACGGGCATTTTGGTCCCTGTATAAACACCAGGTGGTTTCACATAAATATAAGGACAGGAGTAAAACATTACTTGTGGAGAAGCGTCCTTAAATTTTTGGTAGGGGTGTACACATTCTGGCGTCTAGGACTTGTCATGAAGGTACGTGTTGGAAATAGATAGAATTAGTTACTGTATTTATCATATTAAACATTTATTGTAATATTTCTTGCGTAATTGCACGCTTTTGGAGGGAATATCATCAAACACTTGGATACAACTTGTTAGTTCTGCCTCGAGGGAAGTCCCTTCAAAAAGTCCTGCACCACGCCGACCGAGAGTAATGTTTTTGTCTCGCAGAACAATTTATGTTCTTTGTCATCAAAATTCAAGTAATGTAGCCCCAAGTATTAGCATCCGTTGGAGACTAGGCGCAAACTTTTATACCTTAAATATGAGGCCCCCTCCATACTTAAAGTAATTAAAATCCGACGTGAGTTTCAGCATCGTTCGCATTTAAAAAGAAGCTCGTCGACATTTGTAAAAAGAAAATATAATCCCGTAGCCTTTAAATAATATTTTGATAACCATTAGAGTTGCCCTCCTGTGGGGAGCGGCCCTCAGTTCGTACACCTATAAGTATGCATATTATTCAGTTTTAGGGTGATTTGCTTGTGCTTGGTTCTTGGAAGGAGGAAAAAACAGTGAGGAATATACTTTAAATATATTAGTGGCGTAGGAGAATTGCAGTATATTAGGAAATTCTCAACATCTTATAATTTCATAAAATCCTATAACATTTTAAGTTCTAACAGACATAAATGAATAACTATGTAGGCCTGTTGACAGAACGGTTTTACGAAATGTTTAAATGGCGATGTCTGATGTAATGTAATAGTGCATTTGAAAATTCACTACTACGACAGTTTTCTACATAACTTAATACAATTTGGCAAATGATTCTTTAATATTTCAATTAAGCAAAGAAAATTTCATTTTTAATTATACGAAATACTTATATTTAATTTTGACTTTAAATTTTAACTTTCCAAAAGTACACTTTTCTAACCTATCTACGACATAAAATACATTTGAATAATTTCGAGGGAAAAATTGTTCCGGGGCCGGGTATCGAACCCGGGATCTTTGGTTAAACGTACCAACGCTCTACCAACTGAGCTACCCGGGAACTCTACCAGACACCGATCCAATTTTTCCCTCTATATCCACAGACCTCAAAGTGGGCTGACAACTGTCAAGCAACCAACATTGAGTGCACACTAACTCAGTGTGACTTAAATTGTGGTTTTCTGTTAACGAACAGTGACGTGTATTATGCAAATCAAGCTTTCAGGTATAACTCCCTGTAAAGTTAATTTGAATAAATTTCGAGGGAAAAATTGTTCTGGGGCCGGGTATCGAACCCGGGACCTTTGGTTATACGTAAGAATCACACAGAGTTAGTGTGCACTCAATGTTGACTGCTTGACAGTTGTCAGCCCACTTTGAGGTCTGTGGATATAGAGCGAAAAATTGGATCGGTGTCTGGTAGAGTTCCCGGGTAGCTCAGTTGGTAGAGCGTTGGTACGTTTAAGCAAAGGTCCCGGGTTCGATAGCCGGCCCCGGAACAATTTTTCCCTCGAAATTATTCAAATTAACTTTACAGGGAGTTATACCTGAAAGCTTGATTTGCATAAAACACATTTGTTAAAAAAAAATTCTGTAAATTACCGGTAGTACTTTTATACGCATACTGGTAACAAACGTACGATGATTACAAGTGAGCCAAAATCTGTACGTATATGAGCATTTGAATTTTTGTTTATAAAAATGTAATATTTTTACTTTGCTATGCGTAATATAAGTAAAGCTTACGATGACAAAATAGTTCCTCCTCCAATTGTTCAATGCAGTCTTATAAACATTTTCTAAAAATTTCGTCTTTTGTACAAGTATACTTTCAGAGTAATATATGTATCTGGATATTGAAAAATGCATAATAGAAGAAACTGGAATAATGAAAGATTCACATAGTGTTTAGAATGTTCCCCATACTATACCAAGAGAACGGGCTGGAAATGTTCTGACACTTAGGCCGCTTCGATGGGCCAATAATTGTGCTACCCGAAATGGAATAATATGCATGCCCTAAGGCCTTTCGCTCTACGGATTCCCCTACGGGCCGCCCCGAACTCACATTATAGAATCCCTTTATTTTTCCACGTGGACATCATCGTTGCCATGAGTTACCATGAAGTACCATGAGCCCAGAGGAGAGTTCACGTTACATAATACTAGCACGAGCATCTGCTGACCAGTCAACACTGGTTCCAATGTTGGTGGCGACCCGAAATCTCCAAATTAGTTATTACAGTAAATTCTCGATTATCCGAGTGCGGATTAACCGCCAAATATTTTTTGTGATTAGCAGACATGGGATCTTGGGGACCGATGAGTTAGTTGACTGCAACACGGAGTATATACTGAGGCTTTGTTGCTAGTGGTAGAAGATGGAGGTATAGGCCTACAGAAACATCAAAACTCAAGGAGCGTTGTTTACTGCTGAATGTGTGGTGACCTTGTAGTTCAGAATCAGACACGAGTCTTTGGGTTTTAATATTATACATACAACTATGTTGATCGTCTAATGAACATAACACTGTTTGCAAGGAACGATGGGTTACATAAGAATACTTATAGAAAATTAAATAAGCAATATATTAAAGATGAAAATAACCAAAATACATCTGTCTCATTTAATGCAATGTGCTATTGTAACATATTTTAAAATAATTTTGCCTTAATGTTACATAGATTGGCAACTTTTTATTTGTGTATTTTTCAATAAAGACTTTAAAGTGGTCGGCCTGGTTGGCGCAGTTGGTATAGCGCTGACCTTCTATGCCAGGGATTGCGGGTTCGATCTCGGGCCAGATATACTTAAATGCGACAGGCTCATATCAGTAGATTTACTGGCATGTAAAAGAACTCCTGCGGGACAAAATTCCAGCACACCGGCGATGCTGATATAACCTCGGCAGTTGCGAGCGTAGTTAAATACAGGGACATCATTTTATTTTTACTTGCATTTTTATTGTACCTGCATTTCTGAATGTACTTCACTCCCACCCCTTCACTAATGTCCTTGCTCCCGCCAGACACACAAACTTACGGCCGCTGTTGCATTCGAAGCCTTCAAGCAGAGAAGTAAACACTGCAGTGCATAGTGTGTTTCTGAAATATGGTTGCGTTTTCTATAGAAGAAAGAACCTATATTAATAATATCGTACTAAAAAATTATATTCAAGAAACGATAAATTCAATTTCAGAGAATGTGCTTCAAAATGTTTTTAATAATATGCGTAAAGAATTGAAGCCTGCATTGTAATGAACGGCAACCATTTTCAGCAACTTCTTTAAAAATTCAGATTAGCTTATTTTGAATTGAGTTGGCTAGAACCAAAGGAATGCTAGTGGCATTTGTAATAACATGAGTTAAGTGCATCTAGTTTAAGCTAGAGTATCTAAAATTTTAGTGGCAAAGGGATATTTTAATCGCATCACACATTAAAATTTAAATAAAAATTTCACCGATTTTACGAAAGCTTAAATATTTAAACCTCATTTTCTCAAAAGTAACTTAAGTGCACTTACAGCCCTTTACTTATGACCCCCTCAATTTAAATGCACTCTCTATATTGTATGTTAACATCAACAATTAATATTCTAAATAAAGTGCACATTATATAACGAACATAGCCGCCTGAAAACTTGAGTTTTTGAAAGAAAAAATGTTACTACTCCACTGTATTTTGATAAATTCCGTAAAAGAGATGATCAAACTGAAAATCGTAATACCGTATTTCCCTACAACATAAATGGATACACTACTTTTCTCTCCTTAAATGATTTGTTTACATATTGCACTAGTAACATCAAACTCCTGTAATGGAAGGGGGTAACAGTGTTTCCGAATATAGCCAGGTTAATTTTAAAAATGTTGGTAAAAATAAAGTGATGTCCTTGTATAACATAACAATAAACTTTAAAGTGGAGATTTTGTATCTTAAAGAACGGGATGTCAGCCTTTACCATAATCTCACACAAATCCAGTTGAAATTGTGATTGTTTATTTGAAATGGAATTACCTGTTGGCAAATCTTCACTTTCGTTTTTCGATGCAAGTTTTCTAATTTCTGTGTTTTCTAGTGTTACAATGTCTGTATACAATTCTGTCACAAATTGATGCTTCTTAGATCCCTTTTTCTTCGTCATGATGTACTACAGATGCACTAGCTATGTGGATAATTAGCGTACTGACGAGTAGTCACAAGCTATATGTGTGTCGTGGTAAACAACAGTTATTTATTTC
This sequence comes from Periplaneta americana, assembly GCF_040183065.1. Taxonomy (NCBI): domain Eukaryota; kingdom Metazoa; phylum Arthropoda; class Insecta; order Blattodea; family Blattidae; genus Periplaneta; species Periplaneta americana. The sequence goes on from NC_091126.1 coordinate 27,369,306, forward strand.
ATAGTATTCCTCCCTACATAGTCTGTTGTGTACATGTGCCGCTCTTGCAGCGACACACAAGCTTATGCTCCAGTGCACAGAGTTCCACTCAATCGATCCTCAAAATGTTGTGTCTAGTGATTAGTGTTTAAGTGTGACTTTTGCATTTTGATACAACGTTCGCAAGAACCTCTTATTGAAATGGTCAATAACTGAACAGTAATTTCTTGAGGTCTGTGTAAGAAAAGATAGCAATCGCTGGAAGCGAGATCAGGGCTGTAGGGTGGTTGTTTAGACACCTCCCAGCGGAACTCCTGCAGAAGATCTGTTGTGCGCCGAGCCTTATGTGGCCGAGCGTTATCGTGCAGCAAGAGAATGAAGACAGCATTTTCACAGTGACATAAATGCAGACGGCTGTCACACACTGGTTCCGATCCCAGGCGGCATATTTCTACGACACAGAAATTCAAAAGTTGATCCCACGATATGACCTGTCTCAATTCCGGTGGGAAATATGTTGAAAAAATAGCTCAACAATTGCTGTATTTGTTACAATAAATATTTCCATGAAACTGTGTTTTATTTCTGTATACGGCCACAGGAAACTTTCAGGACGTACTTCGTAATTAATTTATATTTAGCAGATTATGGAACAAGAACAACTTTTCTGGCTATATGTGATTTTGAATTCAATCTATGAGAGGAAATACAGTCAACTTTCGATTATCTATTGTAATGGGCAGGAATCACCTCACGGATAAGCGAAAATACGGTTAAAATGTAGTCATAACTATGATAAACTTGATGTTGATTTAATACATGCGTGAAAAATACTACAGCATTAGAATCCTTCATTGCCAGAAGTCATAAACTCCATACCGCAATAATAAGACTACCAGCAAATTAATTTCTTCACTTTCAAAGAGATTTACACCTCGCCGAAATAGTTAACACTATTTTTCCCGTTCTATTTCTTACGGATTTTGGAGACGAACGTATGTAATTTTATCTTATCTCCTAGCAAACTTTTTCTTAACATAAACTACACTACAGGACAGCATCTTCTAATGACAAAGAGACGAACAGTGGACTTCAGAAAGATTCGATGTTTAATGTTCATTTAAAAAGAAACGAGTAATAAAAGGCCTGAAGAGGAAGCTTCCTCCGAGCCTAATGTCCCATACTTTTCAAATTGTCATATCTTCAAAAGCTACATACATTAAAACTGTCCAAAGAAAACTTGTTCCGAATTAGGAATTACCGTTGATTCTTCTCTCTAAAATATGCACCAAATCCACGACTGAAGGATCCAGATAATTTTTTATTAAATTTCATTAGCGTAGCATTTCGGAGAGCGCGTCAGCATAGAACAAACAACAGCTTCCAACTTTGAGGCTCAACAAACTTGGCAAGCGCCAAGTGTATACACTAGTAGCATATTGCACACACAGGGTGCGTGGAGAAAGTCAAACATACATACGCACGCACATGTGTGAGTACATTCGCATATAACCAGATCTGCTACTCAATTCTGCCCCCTGCCACGAATAATTCATTGCCAGATATTAGGTAAACTGTCAGGCATAGAGGAATCTGCGATGCCTGCGACAAGAAGCATTTAACCACATTGTTCAGAGATCTGCGATCAACCTCAAGGAAAGGAATCCTGTGCTTTTAATGGTTATTCAGCGACGCTATTGTAAATGAGAGCAAGATCGTATTTTGGCGGGATAAGTCCTGGTAGCCCTATTCATAATTTGGATTAGCTGGTATTCATCTTACAGCTAGGGAAAAGTTCGGAAATAGTAATATACGTAACAAGAGCGGTATGTTGATGTTTTCATTGTCGAGGAAAAGATTGAAAAAGCGAAACGTAGTTGAGCTTTTTTAATTTCCGAGAACATGAAAACAAACATACCGCTCGTGTATCGTACATTATTTTGTGCGAAGATCGTTTATTACATACCTTAAAGAGGAATTTCTAATTAGTTGCAATGAAATCTCCATCTTGGTTTCTGTTTAATGACGGCAACTTCGGAAAACCAAAATATCTTTCTTACACATTGTTGCTATAAAATGTTTTCTGTGTTTACTATACTCCAGCGGGCCGTGATATACGTCTGTCTTTTTTTCCCCCCAGTCTATAAATGCGAACTTAAAACAAACGGTAAGGTTATGTAATGATTTATTTTTCATTTTAATATTTTAACAATATTATTTATATAACATATTGCAGTAATAACATCCGCATCTGGAATCTTGTTGATTTTTTCACGGCTTCCTTAATGTTACTTGTATCAGGAATGCAATAAGTTTCGTGGAGTAGTAGACTTTACTTAATTTTTGCAAATATTTAAAAACAAAAATTAACATTGCAATTTAGGTGAAATTGCAGTGGTAAGTTTCCAATTTATAATTATTACTATGTTAAACGTCTCTAAAAGTAATATGTCAAAAGCCTAAAGCAGTAAAATGAGTGTCGCGCTTAAGCGGTAAGAAGAGGGAAATTGTTATGTGTGTTACGTTGGGAATACTGAATGTGGTATTTCACACTTACCGCGTATTGGTTCTGTGCGGAAAACAAGCAAATACGCACGATCTCGCACAAAACACAGATAAATATCTCGACCGAGATTGGAAAATGTCTGAATGTAACCTAGAAGCAACAGCAGCGCTGGTACCCTTAGACCGATTAAATTGAACAAGAATTTTGCTCCGACTTAAAACAATGTGTCCCTTATGGTTTGGTGTGAGCTGAATCCGAAAATCTCTCTCTTTTCTATGTATCACCTAAGATTTTTAAGATATACTATGATTTCACTTTTCGATAATCGCTCTCCCAGGAAATACCTGGTGCGGGTTGGAGGTTGTTAACCAAAATAAAAACTAATGTATTTTATTAGTTCATGATCTATTTCAGAGTTCTTATGCTTGTTGGCATGTTCTTTTGTATTTCTAATAAATAAACAAATATTGGTCCTTTCTATTCAGTAAATTCCATAAAAGTTCAAAGTGAGGTCTACGCAATGAAAAAAACAAGGATATGGTTTTCAGTATTTAAAATAAAAGTTTACGCTGTTTGAGTGAAGGCAAATTAAAAGAGGGCATTTTCTTCTTTCCACAAATTCGCAAAGTTATGGCTGATTCTTTGTTTGAGAAAAATCCTTCGTTACAGAAAAAAAGGCATGGCGCGCTTACAAAGATGTTTGCTCAAATTTCCTTGGAAATTCTAGGGCAGACAGCTACATCGAACTTGTGGAAACCATGTTAGGTGCATATGAGAAAATGGGGTGTAATATGTATCTCAAAATACACTTTTTACATTCTCGTTTGGATTTCTTTCCTCCTAACTTTAGAGCGGTAAGCGACGAGCATGGGGAAAGATTTCATCAAGAAATATCTGAAATGGAAAGGCGATATGAAGGAAGATCATCATCGAGCATTCTTGCAGACTATTGTTCGTTCCTTGTAAAAGAGAGTCCCGGTCTAATTATAAACGGAAGTCATTCAGGAAATTCCTTTAAATGGTACGTTAAAATTCAGAGATTTTTCTCATTATACACATGAAATATTTTTATTGTCATGTTTTTTTTGTGTTTTAAACTATGTAACATCATTTTTGTACCCATTACACATTTTTAAAGCATTATGAGGCATTTTGAATCCCTAATCTGTTGTAATTTTATCAGTAGCAATGAAAAATAAAAAGAAATATAAAAAATTCAATTCACTCTTCCCGAAAAATAGTACGTGATGTTGCAATTTGAATTTTAAATTCAGATATATGGCACACATATTAGTAATATTCACCTATTTTTATATCGGAGCAAGACAAAAAGTAAAAATATGTTTTTCAGTGTCATAAGTCAATTAATTAGTCCACCGCGAAATGTCCAATATCATTGATGTCCAGTATCAAGAATTTCCACAGATATTGAATGGCCATTATCTTAAACGTCCACGACATTAATTGCCCAGTATAAAAATGTTTATGGCCAGTGTCGAAAAGTCCGCAGTTACTGAATTTAGTTTATCATGAATGTCCAGAACATTCTATTAAAAGTAAATTAAAAATTTAACAATGAAATAATGTAAGCTAAATGTACAATATTCTGTAACTTCTTTTATTTCCTAATTTCTTCCTGCACTGCTAGTGCCTACAATTTGTTACCATTTTTGCTGTTTGAGTGAAAGTGATGCATGAAGACAATACTGACTAAAGTTTTATTTCCCTTCTAAAAAAGAAACTTCATTGTTGATGATGAAAGAAACTTAAGGCTAGAAATTTTAATTTCCATTCAAATACAACTGACAACAATTCCCAAAAATACAGACTACAAGAACAAGATTCTTGAATTATGGTCTTATACTGAACATCTTGACTTGTGAATATTTCTATATATTGCACATCTTGAATTGTATACGTACTGTATCTATACAGGGTGTTTCCGAGGTGGTGTTATAAACTTTCAGGGATGATGGGGAAGGGCACATGTATCAATTTTAGATAAGGAACCCTGGTCCGGAAATGACCGATTCGAAAGTTACAAGCAAAAATAGTTCTGTGGAAATGAAATAATTTTATTCCTCTGTACACCTTATTTATGTGTATTTATCTGTACATCTTACACATACTGTATTCATCTGATGTTGTTTACGTTGTCTACTTACAGTATTCCATTCAGTGCGCTGTCTGAGGGGTGGGGACAGGAAACTACACTAAAGCAATGCAGATAGTGTAATGTGTAACGGACATGGTCGGTCCTGATACGCACGTCTGTAGACAGCAGTGTATGTGTTTAAGTTGCAGTGTCCAGTCGATCAGCCCTAGTCAAATGGAGGAACACGAGAGCGGAATAAGCAGATCTGATTTTCGAATACGGATGAGCCAATGGGAACAGTAGACAAGCTCACTGAGTGTATCGGGCGAAGTACCCACGTAGGAGACATCCGGCCCATTCCATCTTTCCACGACTGTTCCAAAGGTTAAGGGAAGGAGGGCACGTGGTGCCAAATTACAATTCCATTTCCACACAACTATTTTTGCTTATAACTTTCGACTCAGTCATTTCCGGAACATGGTTCCTTATCTGAAATTGATACATGTGCCCTTCGCCATCATCCCTGAAAGTTTGTAACACCACCTGGGAAACACTCTGTATATTAAACATTTTGATTTCGGAACATTTCTATATATTTGACATTATGTCTTGTGGCCTTATTTGATTGGACGTTTTAGTTGTGGACATTTTTGTAATGGACTTTCTGCATTTTGGATATTGTACTATGGACGAATTGACCTGAAATGCCCTAGACACGTCAATTACTGAAATTTGTCTTAAACGGTAACCAGATATTGCGACTAGGGACCGCGCTTTGTCCCACGAGTCTACAAGGTTAAATTAATACTGGATTTTTTAATGCTTTGCAGCACAGTAAACCAAAAAATGAGTATTTTTTATGTGTTTCATATCACGGGTTATAAATAGGGCTATGAAAAGGGAGTAGCTGAAGCTAGTGATGGTACCGAGTATAGCTGTGGCGGGTGGAATGGGTTGAATTTCCCCTACAACTTGACGTAAGCAGCATACAGTCTGTACCACTGTTTACGTCAAGTTGTAGGGGAAATCCACCCGCCGCAGCTATACTCGATACCATCACTAGCTTTAACTGCTCCCTTTTCATAGCCCTAGTTATAACAAAGCTTCGATCGACTTTTTTCTTCTCAAAATTTTAACTGTGCACATAATTAAAAAGAATGATGGTCATATTTGCAGTGGACATTTCGCAGTGGGATAATTGACTGATAATCTAATCTAGCGTCTGAGTGAAATGAAGGCGATGTCATCGAAATGAATCCAAGGTCCAGCACCGAACGTTACCCCAGCGTATAGACAATTATACAGCATGGAAACTTTGCGTCGGTTCCTTTGATGTAACAGGACTGATTTCAATGACCTTCAAACCAGTTTGAGCTTGAGATTATGCTTTCTCCCTGGAGTTGGCACTGACATCACACCAGCTAGCAGTCGACACAGCGGAAATGTAACACATACAATTAATATATTTGGGTACATTATGTACTCAAATCAAATAAATTGGATCCATGAAATAATAAATCCGTCATTAACTGTAATGTGTCCTTGTCGCATGTTATTAGGATTAAGAGACTCAAATGGGCAGGTCAACTAATTAGGATGGCAGAACATCGAGTCCCAAAGAAGGTATTTTCAAGAGATTTCGGAGGAGGAAGGCCGGTGGGAAGACCACGTAACAGATGGGAAGATGGTGTATGTCAGGATGCACTACAAATCCTCAAAATCCGGAATTGGAGAGTCGCAGCACAGGATCGAAAATTTTGGTGGAGTGCAAGTGGGGAGGCCATGACCCGAAAACGGGACGACGCGCCATAGAAGAAGAAGAAGAAGAAGAAGAAGAAGAAGAAATGTAATGTGTAGACTCTA
>NC_091126.1:27380748-27395748 GCF_040183065.1 Periplaneta americana
AGGTTCCCTTGCAGACGACCTGTAATTACCACGCGCCAGGCTTCTCTAGTCGATTATACACAAAGGTTATGACTTATGATGCTACTCATTACAAATTATGTTGAAGGGGATATAACATAAACCCGTCTGCGTTCCATGGAGCTTTGAATTCGCGTGTAAGGCAGGATCAGCACTTCGAATCTTGTCAAGGACTTAATGTTTATTTGTTATGAAAGTGATATTCTACGTTTCGTACGCATGAAGTATACAGAATGTTTAAAAAATACGGGGCATAATTTCAGATATGTATTTCCCACATATAGACAATCAAAATAGTTCATTACAACACGTGTCCGGAAATGCTTCATTTCTGAGTTATGGCCTTCACAACATTGAAATTCACCGGAACGTTTTTCTTTCCGCAGGTCGTTGTCATTACAGAAGATGTTCAAAATGTCCACCTCCTGCTTGAATACAGACCTCTAATACTAAGGCAGGAAAGTTCGGATTTACACCACACTGCTGCAAGAACCACTGACAGAACCTAACTCGTGCAGGGTAATCTGCTGGTGACAGGGCCTGTACACGTTGCAAATGATAAGGATACAATTCATACTCTTTCAACAGTCTCCAGACAGTCGTATGAGGAACATTGACTTGCAACGCTACCCTTCGTGTGCTGATAGAAGGAGTCATGTTCACAGCCTCCAGAATCTCCTCCTGTACTTCTGGAGTTGTAGATCTTGGTCGTCCCCTTCCCAAACCAGGAGAGTTAAATTTTCCATACTCGCACAGACGGTAATGGAGACGTACAAATGTCTTCCGATCTGGATATTGTCGTTGTGGATACCTCTCCTGGTACAAACGACGAGCCAGCGCAGCATTGCCGTCCGCCTTACCGTACATGAAGTGTATCTCTGCCAGCTCTTGATTTGAATACATGTCGCACAGTCTAACGCCTACACAACACTGAATGTAACCTTCGCCTCGGAATGAACTATCAGAGTGCCCTCTTAATGTCTCCTTTGACGGCAACGACCTGCGGAAAGAAAAACGTTCCGGTGAATTTCAATGTTGTGAAGGCCATAACTCAGAAATAAAGCATTTCCGGATACATGTTGTAATGAACTATTTTCATTGTCTACATGTGGGAAATACATACCTGAAATTATGCCCCGTATTTTTAAACACCCTGTATATCATGATGATGTTACGGTACCTTTACAGTACGACTTTAATATATTACTAGTCGTACCCGTGCGCTCCGCTGCACCCGTTAGAAATAAATATAAAGTAATTACATAATTAAAATAGGTCATTTGATCCCGGGAACATTCGTGTTTGATATAAGGATAAATCCTTTAGTATGTTATTTAATTTAAATTGTATTTAAAAAAATTAAAATGCGATCATTTTGATCTAAAGACATACACATTATTTTAGGAAATACAGGAAACGAATGCACAGAATAGCCTGTCAAGTTTTCTGTGCATAAGAAGCTATTTAAATCTTACCTGTCCTCAATTCACTCAGAAGTTACTGTAATAACATTATAGCATTATGTCCATCTAGAGAAACTACACTTTCCAATGGTGAATTAATAATTAATTATACAAATCGGTTAATTTAGCTTCCGATATTACTTCATACAAACACAGAAACATTCTCTGTAGGCTGTGTTTCATAGCTTTCGATTGTTGTTGTCCAAGGCCCCTTAAAGACGAAGTCATTTGTTTTTTATTCCATTACACCGCCTTAGATAGCATTTTTATTGTAATTTTAAAACTCATTTATCTCATTAAATATCAGTCCTATCAAAATTTTGCGTGGAATAAAAGTTATCGGAATTTATTTTTAAAGAAACTTTTGTTATGTAACATTTTTCATAAAAATTAATAATAAGGGAGATATTTCGATTGATTTAATTAAAGCCCCCTTATAACCCCCCTTTTAAATAAAATATTTTGAATGCCATAGCCTATTGCCTAAATTCTAAGTTATGACGAACTTAATTTATATTCCAATTTTCATATAAATCGGTTCAGCCATCATCGCGTGATAAGGTAACAAACATCCAGACAGACAGACAGACAGACAGACAGACATACAAACAAAAATTTCAAAAAAGCGATTTTCGGTTTCAGGGCGGTGAATTATATATGTTAGAACCAATTATTTTTTGAAAATCGAAAATTACCAGAAAAATTTCGGCTACAGATTTATTATTATTATTATTATTCCTATTATTATTATTATTATTATTATTATTATTATTATTATTATTATTATTATAGATGAATAATTTCAAGGGAAAACGATTTTTTGTTAGATTTTCTATCGATATGGATAAAAATTATGAACTTACTCGCAATAGTTACCGAATAACAGGGTGTTAAGCAATTGGGAAAAACTCTTTTTTTTTAGAAAAAATCTGAACTTTCCACCAATATAATATCACACATTTTGTGTTACATACAACATTCGCTCTGAAAATTTGCAGGGTTATTTCACTTCCACCATTTATAAAAATGCATTTACAATATTGAGTCTAATATTATCAGCAACTTATCCTTTCTCTACCCTGATTCTCTTCTAGTGCTTCATTTTACGTTAGTGATCTCGAAAACTGGAAATATTTGTGCAGTCTTGAATTCTATTACAACAAACGACTCCGTTAGTTATAAAGTATTCAACGCCAATTCATATCGTTATGTTCGTAAATATTTCTCTCCAGTGACTCCAAAAACAGTTATGAGTAGGGCTAGGATTTTGATGAAATTGCATCTTTTTTTCTAGTAAGCCAGAAACGAAAAATCGAAAAATCGAAAGAGAATTGGGAGGACAAATTTAAAAGGTACGCAAATCGCGTCCTTGCAAGGGGTTGGGGGCTGTACAAAAGTAAATATGTGAGCTCCAAGCCTGTTGGCCACTAGTCTCACTCCGGGTTACGCTGCTCCACTGAAGGAACTCTAGAAAATTTTGAAGGGGAAGCCGAAATTGGACGTAACCTCTTAGGTACCACATACGCGAGGGGGACTGAGATTTGATCAAGTGATCACGGAACGGGAAGAGGAAGAGCTGGCTGGTGTTTGCCGTTAGGATGGCAAGACTCTGTCATCTGTTGTTCGATGACAAAGCATGTGAAGGCCGTCGGAAGAAGCGCCGTGAAATCTAAATCTGTAATTTGAGAGGTCCCTGTCCTTTCAAATTGCGACTAATTGAGTGACCTTGTATATTTAATAGACAATTTATAGGTTCTGAACTAGGGCATGATAAAGGGGAATATATATGGGGAAGGGCATATAGATCCGTGGCCCATTTCTTATAGGGCTCATCCCGACATTTGTCTTACGCCTGAGGAAAACCACGGAATACCTTGTGCAGGATGAGTTGTCTCATATAAGAGACTAGCCAATTTGGCTATTATGTAGGAGGTGATTGTTGTCATGAGCCTTGTTGAATCGTCTCAATTTCGAGACCAGCCATTTGGCTATATTATGGCTCAATTACGAAGAGGGAGGAGAGATGTAATTGTTAATTAATTTAGAGTTAATTAGGGAGATTCATGGGGATATGAGTGCAGGTCCGTGGCCCATTTCTTTTAGGGCTCATCCCGACATTTGTCTTAGCGCCTTAGGAAAACCACGGAAAAAACCTTAGGCAGGATGAGTTGTCTCAATATCAGAGACTATCCAGTTGGCTCTTAGGTTGAATGACTCTATGAATCGATGGATCTATACTAGCCAATTGGCTCTATGATAGTTCCATCGATCAAAGCCAGAAACATTGCTGCTGTAGTATTTATATGTTATGTGATAAACTGAGTGTTTTAAGACATATTTGTTAGGGAATTTTTTGTGCATTTTTTGCCTGTTTCAACTCATAACAGCATTTTTTGTTTTATGCAAATCTAGTCTTTCAGGTAAGGCTCCCTGTAAAGCAGATATATACGTCACTGTGTACGTTAACAGAAAACCACAATTCCAAGTCACACAGAGATTGTGTGCACTCAATGTGGATCTCTGGCGTTTCGTCAGCCCACGCGATTTGTGTGGATATAATGGGAAAAGTTGAGACGGTGTTGGGTGGAGTTCCCGGGTAGATCAGTTGGAAAGAGCGCTGGTACGTTCAACCAGAGGTCCCGGGATCGATACCCGGCCCCGGAACAATTTTTCCCTTCAAATTATTTTTTGTTTTATCCGTTCACTTTTTAGGCATTTTCATTTAATTTTGGCCATAAATCCCTATTATTAACCCTTAAGTACTCGCATCGGGTTAAATCGCAATATATAAACAGCTCTTGTCGCTAAGTGATAAATGACTACAGCAGACCGTTTCAAAGACTTCAACAATAGAAGAAATTACACACCATCGGCACTCTTTATATTACCTTTCAGCAAAGAAAACATATTATTTCAATGTACCGAAGTACATATGATATTTCCATGCAGATATTCTGCGCCGGAGAGAATTTTTCTCCGTTCCATTACTCTTTCATCGTATGATGACGCAGAATATCTGCATGGAAATATCATATGTACTTCGGTACATTGAAATAATATATGATATGCGTAAATCACGAAGTGATTTAAGACGGCTCTTATTCCGTCGGATCCCGGCCAACTAGTCACTCATAACGAGTGCACCTCAGCACATGTGTGGACTTCGGTCCTATGTTCATAGACATCTATGACGTAGTGCAGAGGGCGGCCACTAGAGGGAACCCAAGAGTTGGAACTCAATCAGAGACAATTCTGTCCGACGCCGGGGTTGTATCCGGTGTGGCTTAGTGGGTAAAGCATCAGCACGTAGAGCTGAAAACCCGGGTTCAAATCCTGGCGCCGGAGAGAATTTTTATCCGTTCCATTACTCTTTCATCGAAAGAAAACATAGGAAAGAAAAAACACTCGAGTCATATAGACTTGACGCAAGGACTTAAGGTTAATGTAAAATAATGTTTATTTCTTTCGATATTTTCTCTACATATTTTGTCCATTAATACCCAATATTTTGTATAATATTTTAATCGTTTTTCTACCAAATATTGCCATTTTAACGTAATACACTCTCATGTAATGGATCAGTCCAACCACCCCTTCAATATAGACTCCTCTATACCTGCTAGTTCCGGAAAAGAGTGGCCTCGTGGTGGACTACATGGAACTACATCAGGTGAAATAATTAATTAAAGTGTACTAATTAGAAAAAATTATGTAAAATTAAATAAACTTAAATGTTGGTACTAGAATTTAATTTAATTACTAGTCTAAATATTAAGCAGCACAAAACTTATTTTCCTACTAAGCCAATTTTAGAATGTAAGATCAATTTGTAGGGAATTTTTAAGGACATTTTTGAAAGATTTTTAGGTCATAATGCATTGTTTTTAGGACATTTTCTCATGTTTTATAGGTCATCAAAATCCTAGCCCTAGTTATGAGAATACTGTTATTATTTAATATGTCAAAGTTTATATTGGAAAAGCTAAACTTTCGACTCCATAATCTTATCCAAGTTTAATATGTCTGTGAATCGTTCATAAACAACAGTAGCTTCCGTGTTCCTGCTAAATATATCACAAGCAATAATTATTTATAAAACAAAACACAAACCTTAAATCTCTTTCTCCTGATTCAGATGCAATAAAGCTGCAAACTTCTACACAAATATATTTGAAACACTTAATTCTTAAAGTCACAAATTACATAAATTAAAAATATTTCCAATGATCATTATCACTGATATTGTTTTCTTGTTACTGCAAATCATTTGCTATCCTATTATTGGCAACAACGATTAGCTTAGTATAGATAAATAGATAAACAGATAAATAAGTAAATTAGTAAATAAATAAATAAATAAATAAATAAATAAATAAATAAATAAATAAATAAATAAATAAGTGAAAGAATAAGTGAATGAACGAACCATTAAACGATGAAGAAGCGAATGAATAAACGAACGAACGAATGAATGAATGAATAAATGAATGAATGATCAATAAATAAATGAATAAATCGATAAATCACTAAATAAAAAAATGAATGAATGAATGAATGAATGAATGATTCATTAAACAAGTAAATGAAGAAATTAATGAATAGATGAAAGAATAACTGAATGCTTGTATAATTCAATAAACAAATACATAAGTAAACAAATAAAAAAGTAATAAATAAATACGTAAATAGATGGTTGGATGGATGAATGGACGGATGAATAAATAAATATATAAAATAATTTACAAACAAACAAATAAATAATTTATAAAATTAAGTGAATGAATAGAATAATTTAATTAGTTGTATGCGGATTATTATTATTATTATTATTATTATTATTATTATTATTATTATTATTACCATTATTATTACAGATGTCTTCTATATATTTACAGTATAATAAAATTGTGTAAACTCTCAATAGTCCAGAATAAAATTTTCAGGGCCGTATTCATAGATATTTTTAGCGCGGGCTTCCAGTGGATGATCAGAGTTTTTCGTATTCATAAACCAGTGTTAGCGATAGGATAAGATTTGAATTCCGTACTAGTAACCAGTGGATAGCCGGGGCTAGCTTAGTAGGCTCGTAGCGCGTGCTGCGAAATGTCTATGAATAGCACCCTCAAGGTTTAGAGTCCTTAACAACAGCGAAACACTGTTAAGCCGTCCGTGTATTTAATTTGCCTTGATTGTAGAAAATGTCAATCATTTTTCAGCGTGATTCTCCACCTAAATTAATTACAACGTCACTGCTTACAAATAATCAATAATGCATTTAATTAAAAATCAAGTTTGCTGTGGAATGTGCCATATTTTCTGGAAGCTACAACGTTGCTTTCTTGCCGCCACACGTGTGGATAATCGAACGGTTTCTCCTCCAACTACGACGGAAATTACGCGCGAAATTCTATTACTAATTAATAGAATGTTGACGGGATATTTGATATGTTGCTATTAGTCAATGAATTGAATGTAAAACCATACAAATTCTGTCATCCAATTATGAAACTAATTGATATAGACTATTATCTCAGCGCTGGGTATTATTCCAATTCAATTATCGAGCTACTATTCCACGCAAAAGTGCTTGTTGTAATTACGAAATCTGAATATGGCCCAATCACAATTAATCTGAAAAGTGAGATCGTCTAAATTGTTTAGTTTACTGGACACTAACTATGACAACCGATGCTCTGTCCCTCACAACGTGAAGTTCGACACTGCTTGCACATGTTTTACGAAAATGTTTTTCAGAATCGAAAACACTTAATAACTCTACTTTCAACTGAAATCCTTTTTCCCCAAATGTAATATTCTACATCTCTTTTACGGCACCAATTTCACCGCAATTTATTTTTATTACTAATGATCATCATATTTGCGAAGTGAAGAACAGATAGTTTTGTACCTTACTTAAAAATGGCTTTAAAGAACCCGGAGGTTCATTTCCGTCCTTACATAAGCCCACCATCGGTCCTTATCCTAAGCAAGAATAATCCAGTCCCTACCATCATATCCCACCTCCCTCAAATTAATTTTAATATTATCCTTCTATCTACATCTCGTCCTCCCCAAAGGTAGTCTACTATTTTCCGCTATAATCAACACTGCAGTAATTGCGAATGTTTCAAAGGAAAAATTTCTGCGATGGTCTCTCAGACAGCGTTTGTATCGCGAAAAAGAGCGTTCCACATCACAGGACGTAATAGAAGCATAACAGGCCTATCTGAAGTAAGGACAGGTTTGCGTCTGTGAAACCAGTCAACCTATAGAGTGAGTCAGCCAGGGCTAGACCGACCTCAGCGGAAAGTCGTATGATAGTATTGTCGGACCATCGGATCTATGCCCCTTCAGCGCTGTCGTCGTTCTTGGAAAAAACGCCTGTACTCACGCCATTCCACCCGCTTTCCTCCCACTACGTTAAACAGCAGGCCACGAACATTGCCGAATAGGGATGTTGCCAAACTTCCGTCAAACGGTGTCATAAATAACTGGTCCTCCATGCTACAATATTATTTCTTTCAATCAAAATACATCTTGTATTTCTACACTTTTTAAACCTAAATCCCATGTCGAATCACTTTCCATAGTTTTTCTCTCCAACGTTGGAAATTATTACTTCTCTCGCAAGCTTCAGTAATTTCTTCAATGTTGAAACTTCTATCTGTACGATATAAAATTCTTGTATCTTTCTTCTTAACATACATCGGTTCATGTCATCTACAATAATTAAAAGTTCCCTTGGTCTGTTCTTCTCTGGTGATTCTGGCTTTTCATCTCCTGCACAGACTCCCTCTCTCCTGATTTTATTTTTTAGGAGCTCTGACCTGTCTATATAAATTACATAAAATGTAGTATTATATTAGTATTAGTTAAGTAAGTAATTTTAATACATAATCAATTGAAATAAAATAAGCCTCACCTGTGATATCAGTTGCTCTTTTCGTTGCCTGATTTATAGGAAACAGATATTGACCTGTTTGTTTCTCTTCATTGCAAAATGCTATTACGTACTTGCTTAATAATATTTCTTTCGCCACTCCGTGCTACAGTATTGATGTTGAGTTGACAACACTGAACTGCAAGTGCAAATATTGTAAACTGTCCCGTAAGAAGGCCAAAATTGTGAGTAGTGGGGGACAGAAAGGGAGAGAGATAGAAAAGAGAGAGATAGGAATGCAGGGAGAGAAATGAATTACCGAGGCTGAGAAGGAATTAGGGTTCAGTTCGCATATCTTACTGGAGCACAGATCCGATGGTCCGACTATAACTGCTGCGCTGCCGTGGTGATCAGCCTCTTGCTCGCGCACGTTTCGTGTTTAGTTACGTAAACACGTTCATACAGTGAGGGTGCAGATGTAAACCGTACATTTGGAGTGCAGTAGTGTGTCCATTATGAAATATAGACTTGAACAACGAGTATTTATTTATGAAAACTTTGTGAAATGCGAATATTGGAGAACAGATGTAACAAACTTCCGTCAGTCATTCTCTGATTCGCCAGAGCCTTCTAAACCAATGATTTACAATTTAGTGGAGAAATTTCGTACTATTGGATCGGTATTGGATAAGAAATGAACTTGTGCGAGATTTTAGATGAAATTGGCCACCGACTAGAGAGAAGTCCTACCACATCATCTCGCAGTGTAGCTCAGCAGGTAGGGGTGTCACAGTCTTCAGTGATAAGAGGTACGAAACAATTAAAAATTAAAACCTTATAAAATTAATGTAGTTCAGAGATTAACAGAACCCGATTACACTACCCAACAGATTTTTTGTTATACCTCCGCGATAAAAATAGGCGATTCTTAACGAAAAAGTTGCGCTGATTTTGGAAATCGCCATAGAAATCTCCTATAATGTCAGGTTAAAAAGATATAAATACATTTAGAATCTCACATATGTGGTTTCAGATAAAATATTATGTTAGATTAATTTTTATGAAATAATGATATATGTTATTATAATGATGTATTCATGCTAGGTTAAGATTTATTCACAGATGTAGTTTTATATCCATGTAATAATATTTGGGCAATATTTTAAGGGAACATACCTGCAACTTCACTTAAATGTGTTTGGTAGTATGTGATTTTCTCCTGTACTCCTGCCTGCTCTCCCTCTCAAGGAACCAACAGTAATCCCCCATCATTATCGGATCCTTACGACTTTGGTACCTCTTCCCTACGATGGAAATGTCTTGATGAAACCGTTCTCCTTGTTCATCACTGACATCACCCAGATTTTCTGGAAAGAAAAAGATGTGAATGAAGGAAATGGATTTTCAAAGACATTCAACAAATTTGACACTAAAGTTTTATATATTTCTTCTTTTGTGTTCCCGAGAAAACCACGTACAATTCTTTTAAATTATTGCCAAGCTGTTAATTCAACCGTTTGTAAATTTTTCTCAAAGATTTCGTGCTCCGTGAGTTTTCTGATTTGAGGTCCAATAAAAGTCCCTTCTTTCAATTTTGCGTATGTTAACTGCGGAAACTTGCCTTATAAATATGAAAATCCAATACCGTCCTTAACAAAACTCTTCATCAGCCCAAGTTTTATTTGTAAGGAAGGAAGAAGAATCTTATCAGGCTGAACCAATGGTATTTCTTTTACATTACTTTTCCCCAGAACATATTCCTGCCCCGCTTGTCCCACTGTTGTACCGCATAATGTTTCTCTGTAGCACGGCAACAACAATATTTTGTGAAGCCCCCTTGCAACCCAAGTAGCAAACCACATATCTTCCAACAATGAGCCTTATATTTTGAAACACGCACAATCTTATTATACTTTCATAACTTTCTTTAAGACCTACAGAATGGAAACCGGAACAGATGGAAATTCATTACAATTATGAAGTAACACTGCTTTTAAGCTAAACCTAGATGAATCTATAAACAATGATTGTCGATTAACATCAGTCATCTCGATTATGTTCAACCTCTAGTTCACTCATTAAACCAGCGTTGTCAGACACAGCCTAAACGGAGCGGAGCGCTCCACTATAACTCGTTGCGTGCTCCGGTGCTTCCACAGACATAAGCAAGTTCACGCTCCGACTGGACGTCTCTAGCACCACAACCGGTTTCGGAGCTTACAACTCTGACACTACTGCATTAAACCATTAAGACTACACAGAAACACGTATTCTCACATAAGTTACATCACGTTTTTATGCAGAAATAGTACATTATGCAACGCGCCTAAAATGGTAGTAATTAAGATGCGGGTATGTTTATGAAACGAGCGCAAGCTCGTTTCATAATTTTCATACGAGCGTCTTAATTACCATTATAGGCAAGTTTCATACGACTTTTTATGCTCGACCATATTTCTAACTTGAAATTATTCATAAGTATTTATGTTATTCTTATCTGACTGGGGAGAGGAACTGACCTTGTGCTATATCTCGTAAATTGTGAGATATGCGCAGACGCGAAAGTATTGATTTTTTCCGAGAAACAAATGTCATTGACCATGATATAATCTAGAGAGTAAAATAAGCATTAATCTTGATATAACCTTGAAATTGATTTAGACATTGAAAAACGAGATGACAAATTGAATTTATTTGAATATTATTTACAATTATCGCTAATTATTATAGTAACAGAACATAACCTTCTGCGACAGTATTGGATTTCTAGCCTCCGTGACGTTTCGCTAGTTGTCTTTCGATTGCATATCCGAGAATAATCGATACTTGCGCTTTCATATTGCTACAATGGTGTTTTCTGATTGGTGGAACACCTGAACTTTAATGAATAAGTGTACTTTAATGAGGTCCATTAAAGGGCTGCTACTAGGTGTATAATTACTACATTTCGGCATGGTCGAGCATAAATAATATTACTTTACAACCCCATTAGAAGTGCCAGACCGGTCTACCTCTTTGCCATGTCTACTTCTAGAAGAAAAGATAGATTTATTACCGGTATCCTGATAACTGACAAAGTATAATTTACAGTATAATATTGACAATGTTTTACGAGTATAAATGCATCGGTGGAACGCTATACAGGGTGTTTCAAAAATACGGGGCATAATTTCAGGTATGTATTTCCCATATGTAGACAATCAAAATAGTTCATTACAACATGTATCCGGAAATGCTTTATTTCCGAGTTATGGCATTCACAACATTGAAATTCACCGGAACGTTTTTCTTTCCGCAGGTCGTTGCCGTCAAAGGAGACATTAAGAGGGCACTCTGACAGTTCATTCCGAGGCGAAAGTTACATTCAGTGTTGTGTAGGCGTTAGACTGTGCGACATGTATTCAAATCAAGAGCTGGCAGAGATACACTTCATGTACGGTAAGGCGGACGGCAATGCTGCGCTGGCTCGTCGTTTGTACCAGGAGAGGTACCCACAGCGACAATGTCCAGATCGGAAGACATTTGTACGTCTCCATTACCGTCTGTGCGAGTATGGAAAATTTAACTCTCCTGGTTTGGGAAGGGGACGACCAAGATCTACAACTCCAGAAGTACAGGAGGAGATTCTGGAGGATGTGAACATGACTCCTTCTATCAGCACACGAAGGGTAGCCTCATACGACTGTCTGGAGACTGTTGAAAGAGTATCAATTGTATCCTTATCATTTGGAACGTGTACAGGCCCTGTCACCAGCAGATTACCCTGCACGAGTTAGGTTCTGTCAGTGGTTCTTGCAGCAGTGTGGTGTAAATCCGAACTTTCCTGCCTTAGTATTATTTACAGATGAAGCACACTTCACACGAGATGGCATAACAAATTTCCACAATCAGCATGTATGGGCGTATGAAAACCCACGTGCAACTGTTCCATCTCATCACCAGGTGCGGTTCTCCCTCAACATGTGGGCCGGTATCATTGGTGATCGATTAGTTGGACCCCATGTACTTGTAAACAGACTTACGGGGCAGGCGTACACAAACTTCCTGGAAAACACCAGCCCCGTATTTTTTAAACACCCTATATATGGTGTTAGTGAAATATATTATTTACAACAAGTAATTAAAATTATTTGTAACTAAATATGTCACCAATCAACTATTTAATTGTATTTATTTATGTAGTGATGTATCCAAGCAAAAATGATGCCGTAAAATCCAGATAATACGTCGCGTGGTCCCATCATATGACGTTGCATTAGTATCTGGTGCTTCAGTTGCTTCTATAGTCTGACTGTACCGCCTGCAACACGGTATCGTTCGTAAATAGGACAAGTGGCGCGCTCAACTCCTCACTCGCCTTGGACGGGTAATACCTTACGCATCGCGCAACAGTAAACAAAGGTATTGCTACACGTCTGCTGAAATATCATATTATATCATATCATATCATATCATATCATATCATATCATATCATATCATATCATATCATATCATATCATATCATATCATATCATATCATATCGTCCACACCTGTGGAGTAACGGTCAGCGCGTCTGGCTACGAAACCAGGTGGGCAAGTTACCTGGTTGAGGTTTTTTCCGGGGTTTTCCCTCAACCCAATACGAGCAAATGCTGGGTAACTTTCCGTGCTGGACCCCGGACTCATTTCACCGGCATTATCACCTTCATATCATTCAGACGCTAAATAACCTAGATGTTGATACAGCGTCGTAAAATAACCCAATAAAATATAAAAAATAATATCATATCATATGATAGCATACCATATCATATATCATATCATATATCATAACATATCATATATCATATCATATATCATATCATATCATACCAAATATCATATCATATAATATTATATCATATCATATCATATCATATATCATATCATATCGTATCATATATCATATCATATATCGTATCATATCGCATCATATATCATATCATGTCATATATCATATCATATCATATCATATCATATCATATCATATCATATCATATCATATCACATCATATCATATCATATCATATATCATGTCATATCATATCATATCATGTCATATCATATCATATCATATCATATCATATCATATCATATCATATCATATCATATCATATCATATCATATATCATATCATATCATATCATATCATATCATATCATATCATATCATATCATATATCATATCATATCATATCACAGGAACTGATTCTTATTGTTAGTACAAGACAGGGACTAAAACTTCGGATCCTAGTTATGGTCTTTCTTCGTGGAACGTGCTGTAGAGTACTTCTAAAAGTTTTGAATGATGTCACAAGGGAAGAAAATCTAACAGACTCCAGAAATAGATCAGAAACAAAATTAAATTCCTCGCCAAAACGGAAAGCTTGGGCTAATATTCATGAAGGTGGTGGATGATGATGATGATGATGATGTTGATGATGATTACAGCAATAACAATCTCTTTTGATAAAAGTCACACAGAAATATCCTTAATACCTTTTGTTTCAACTTTAGAAAATGTACTGTAGTTATGAAGACTGATAAAATGAGGTTATCGAAAGAGAAATAACAGAAGTAAACAGGAAACAAATCATATTGAGTAGAAAACCTTCACAAAAGAAGCGATATGTAATTGTTGTAGCTATCTGTATTGAAAAAAACTAAAATAAAATAAAAGAATAAAAACAAAAACCGGGAATAGTAAAAGAGGAAGCAATATCAGAAGCTTTCATGTTATGATTAAAGATGTATGCTACGTGAAAACATACAGAAGTAATTTCTGTGAACAGGTTGGTAGGAAGGGGAACAAAAAGTTCTATGAAATATTTTCAACTGTTAATAAAGAATATGTATCACAAAAAGAATCATTTGAAGGATGCATGTATAGTTCGGAAGTTCCTAAAAGCAGACGAAACATGAGAGAGTGGCTCGTTGGTTAATGCACGAAGTACCTGGGAATAAAAGACATGATGATGATGATGATGATGATGATGATGACGATGACGGTGACGATGACGATGACGATGACGATGACGATGACGATGACGATGACGATGACGATGACGATGATGATCATCATCATGATCATCATCATCATCATACTTGATACTATTATTACAAAGAACATAAGAAATGGAGTTGAAGTGTAGAGTTCATTCAATAATAATATGAGGGAAAAAATTAAGTTAGAAGACTTGAGGGGCAGCAATAAAAATTGTAGGCAAATGTAAATTAGCGTCATGGTACGGGTATAAGCTGAATAATGAAATGTAATGGCATATTATAACTTAATATGGATGTTAATCATATCATATCATATATCATATATCATATCTATCATATCATGTCATGTCATATAGGCCTATATCATATATCTTATCATAAATCATATCAATAATATCATATATCGTATCGTATCACATCATAACATTTCACATCATATATCATATCATACCACGTCATGTCATGTCATGTCATATATCATATCACATCACATCACATCACATCATAGCATAGCATAATATATATCATACCATATATAACATCATATATCATATTGAACAGTTTTCAGAACGTGGGAGAGGTTAAACTAGGAGGAAGAAAAATAAACTGCATAA